>NC_080059.1:14593804-14783804 GCF_026212465.1 Amaranthus tricolor | reverse complement strand
GACCATGTAAACAAAGGAAAATTTTTGGGAAACAGTTTGATTTCAATTTTTGCAAAAACAAAACAATTAACAAATTTTCTGAAACATAATATTTTTTAAACGATGAAGCGAATAATATATTAAAGAATTATGGAAAATATAATATATTGAAAATAGAAAGTTGTAACTTATATTTTGAAATATAATATATATAATATATTGAAATAATATTATCCAAAAATATCTGTAAAGATATTTAGATCAATAATTTGTACCATGACAATAATGTTTGAAAACCTTATTATTATTGCCTAATTGTCAGGTCCTTTACAATCGATTTTAAGGCCTTGAGTATAGAAGGTTGACCATATGCAACATATGAATGCGAACAACATTAGATAAGATTCTCCCCTAAGTTTGAGCACCCTTGTTTAACTTATGTAATTTAAGTATGAAGTAGTTGAATATGTCTTCGGCCAATGGCTTTGTGAATATATCCGCAATTTGATATTATATTGAAATTAATCTAATGGTGATGACCTTGTTGTAAGAGTGATCTCTTATAAAATGACCTTGTTATTGAAATGACACTTGTATTGTGACATTTGATAGGTACTTCTTTGTACTCCAACCCTAGATCCCTTAATTGTTGTCATATCTATAAGATTTGGGCACATGCACTTGAAAAATTATATTCAGCTTCGATTGATGATTAGGCCACCGAGTGTTGTTTCTTAGCCAAGAAATAAGTGAGAATCTTAGAAATTGACAATTCCCAATAGTGCTTTTTCTATCAATTTTATAACCTGTAAAAATAGAATCTGAATATCCAACTAACGAGAAATCACTATTATGGGGATACAAAAGACTAAGGTCTTAAGTCCCATTTATATATCTAAAGATTCTCTTCACTGACATGAGGTGAGACTCTTTAGAGTGAGCTTGAAAACGTGCACATACACCAACACTAAACATGATATCAGGTATGGTTGTTGTTGAATAAATTAATGACTCGATCATACCTCAATTTCGGATTTGATTGATAGACTTACTGTCAAGGTCTTGATTAAGTGAGCATGACGTCATGGGAGTCTTCGAGGGCTTGGATTGTTCTAAGTTGTACTTTCTGAGAAGCTGTCTTACATATATGTCTTGGTTGATAAATATGCCTTCGCTTTCTTATTTGATTTGTAATCTAAGGAACAATGTCAATTCTCCCATCGTGTTCATTTCAATCTCTATACTCATAAAATCAAAAAATTCCTTGCCAAGAGATTCACTAGTTGCACCAATTAAAACATCATTAATATAAATTTGAACAATTAAGATATCATTACCTTGAGTATTAATGAAGAATGTCTTGTCTATCAAACCTCTTTTAAAATCATTTTCTATCAAAAAGTTGATAGTCTTTAATAACAAGCTTTAGAAGCTTGTTTTAGACCATAAAGAGCTTTTTCCAATATGAAAACATGATTTGGAAACTTTTCATTTTCAAAACCAAGAGTTGATCTACATACACATCCATCTGAAAACGCGTAATACGCATAAAGAAGCAAAAGCTAATAACATTTTAATAACTTCTAATCTAGCAACAGGTGCAAAGGTTTTTTCATAATCAATACCTTCTTCTTGATTATAACCTTTTGCAACAAGTCTAGTTTTATTACGAACAACCTTACCATTTTCATTGCGTTTGTTGCGAAAGACCCATGTTGTTCAAATGATAGTTCGATCATTATGTAACACCCCTAATTTTTATTAATATAAAAATAATAAACATAATAAGACGTAAATAATATCTCATAGCAACGGAAAGTAAAAATAGGGTGTCCGCCACACTCAGAAAGTATAATTAGCAAAACAAACATTTAAAAGTAATATAGTTGGAAAACTAATGTTTAAACACTGACTTATTAAAATGCGCTTATAATGTATGACATACGTCGCTCAACCCTCATGCAAGACACACGTCAAAGAACTTGCCATTACATATGGAAAACAAAAGCACAAAACATGAGCCAAAACTCAGTGAATAATTACTCTAATATGTCAAACGTTAATACTTGAAAACATTTGACTTTAAAATAATAATATTTTCAGATTTTGCAAATCCATAAAATACTTCATAAGTATACGAATATTATTTTATATATCCAAATACACAATACCGATATTATAACACCATGGAGTAGTCACACTTTGTTAAGTTACACACAATGTATATTTATATAATGTCATAAAAATTTATACATCCTTTTTCATGGACTCCTTCCAAAAGTCCGATCCACCAAACGGTTAAGGAGGTAATTTGCCTTTGGCATTATAAACACATGTCATGTTTAGGTACACAAAGGATTAACCTACCCTACATAGTCTAGGGCAAAAATAATTTTTAAGTTATATAACACACTTTAAAAATCACACCACAATTATTGCTTTATACCACTATAAAAATTTGTGTGATTAGTTGTAGAGTAAGATAATAATTAACATAATTTATTTAAACCATATAATAAAATATAATAAAAACATCGGTTTAAATCACTTAATTACTTAAGTATAAAAAAACAGTACTTGGCCTTTAATTAACTAAATACCCACATTGTAGTAAACTTAGAAAATTGAGTAACTTTTTAAAAAAATCTTTTTGAAACCACTGACTGTAGAAAAACACAATTAATGCCACCATATTCTAATCAGAAACAATGAAACATACATTATACAAGAAAAATTATAAAACATGACAAGAAAATATAATGATTGCTAGAAGCTTCGATTGCAAACCGTAACCATCACCTTCAATAACTTTTTTGCAGGAGTAATGCAACACAATTTTTGAACAGTAATTTTGGAAAATAAATTTCAGAATAAAAGACATAAAAATTTTGGATATAACCACTCACTTTGTAATAGGAACAAAAGAGGTAAGGGAAAGAGATTATATAAATCATCCGAACGAACTCTTAGTCTTAATCCAACAGGTCGTCAATCTGACGTTACGACAACTAAAACTCTAAATATTAGTAAGAAAAAAGCTCTACTATTATTGTAATGGAAAGAAGAATGTAGATGTGGAAGAAAAGTACTTGGCTTCTCAACTACTGACTATATATAAGAGAAGACAATGTACCAGCGTTGCAATAACCTTAATTAATGTTTTAATGCCTTTACAACTGATTTGCCATTTCTAACATTAATCTTGTCTACAAATAAATATTCACAAGGTTTATAAGGAAGTGAATCTCTCGATTAACACTGTGCCTTGGTGTAATTTTGTCTCGCATCGAGCAAGATTTATCCAATGGTTTTGTGAATGACCCATAATGCCATTTTCTGGTTTAGTTGTTGAATCTATTTCTCGTCTTATGTTTCAGTGTTCTTTTAATAAGAAATGTCTTAGGGGAATCTTTAATTGGCTAAACGTTCATGTTGCTGATGATTCATTGGAGAATCTCGGAAAGAGGAGAGGGAAATACAGAATTATCAACAAGAAAATTGTTATAACTACTGTCATGGTACTGTTTTTTAATTAATTTATTTATTTATTTAATAATTATCATCATATTACCAAAATACCCTGTGACCTTTTCTGTTGACCTTGACTTTCGGTCAATGGGCTTTTTGTTGAATGTCCCATCCTCCTTGAATGGCCCATGAGCTACTCACTTCCAGATGCCTTAATTTCCCTCCAGAATAATAACCACCTGTTTGACCCAACTTCCCACTCCCCCACATTCTTTGATAATCCTTCTTCCAAGGTAGATAACTGCCCACTATCTTCTACTTTCCTTCATGACCACCAGCTGCTGCCCATTACTCCCATGATCTTCCACCTTTCCTCTCTGAAGTAACTTCCTCCTTCAACATTATAAATAGGGACAACCATCAGAGGGGAGAGGACATCTAAAATAGCTTTCCTAGTATCCTTGCTTACATTACCCCCTTAGCCTTCCCAAACACTAGCATTAGCACTAGCAATCCCAATCCCGACCATCCTTCTTGCATTCATTCTACAATCTGTCAGTCATTAATTTCCGATTTACGTTCTGACTTGAGCGTCGGAGGGGTTTTCCGGGAGATCACCCCCCGGACAAGGCTAACGTGTTGTGTTGCAGGAATTCAGGTCGCTTCCTCTCCTAAGTCGCTTCTCTTGATCACACTTCTACTTATCTCCGGGTATTTCAAGTGTATCCCACTTCCTCGTTTCGTCAAACCGAAACAGTTTGGCGCCGTCTGTGGGGAGTTGACAAGAAGTCATGGCTCCCAAGAAGAACCCGACTCAAACCGCCACCGTGCATAGCACAGACACAGACACTTCAGCGGGTCACGCTAATAATCAAGCCGTGACTCGCCGTGATCTGGACATGCTAGCGCGAAATCTCACGGCCGCGTTCTCTGAACAACTCCGCGCCGTCATAAACAATACCCCTACTCAACAACGGGTACTGGAAGACATGGCGAACCAAATAAAGAACTTAGAGGAACGAATCGAGCCCCGTCAAGAGATACCAAAATCTCATGAATCTCAAGATGGGAACTCGAGGACTTCCCATTCCAGTAGACGCAATAAAAATAGGCGGGAAAGGTCCAGAACTTACCCGCACCATAGCAAGACAGATACACGAGATGGCAAATCCAAAACCGCCACTCCAGATGCCCTAACCTTCATAGAGAGCAAAAAGCGAAAGACGTCTGAGAGCGTCCAATCCCTGGTAGATAAAAGAAGGGAGGAAAGGAAGAAGGCACAACTCGCCGGGTCTAGCCGTCCCCTCACTCCCACCTCCATGCCGCGGAATGAGGCCGACAAGAGTGTCCTTCCTGAAGAGCCCATATCATTAGTCTCTCCCCTGGCCAGGGAGATACTGAATACTCCCAATCCCGGGAAAATAAAGGTACCAAACATGGCTGCTTTCGATGGCACGTCATGCCCGCAGGAGCATTTGACGGCGTATAAGAATCTTATGTTGTTGTACACCACCAACTCATCGTTATGGTGTAAGTTCTTTCCAACTACTCTTACAGGAGTAGCTTTGACGTGGTACACCTCCCTTCCCGGAGGAAGCATCCACAACTTTGCCCAACTAGAGGGCAAGTTCTTGGGCCACTTTATAGCCTCAAGAAGGCAGGAGAAATCAAACTTCCACCTGCTTAGTGTCACTCAATTGGAAGGAGAGTCCATATCCTCATATCTTAAGAAGTTCCATGAGGCAGTGTTGGAAGTGACTGATTTGGAGGAGTCGGTTGCCCTAAACGCCCTAATCAACGGAATGAAGGCCCAACGGCTGAAGTTCCAGCTGGTTGAAAGTCAAGTAAAGACATATGCAGAGGCCATGAAACAATGCCAAAGTTATGTCACGGCCTCAGAGATATGTCAAGCACATGATCCGAAAAGGCGAAAATTTGAGAAAAAAGATGTCGGCCCCCCCCCCATCAATCCTCACGAAACAGGGAGGAGCATTCTTCGAGGAGAGAGAAGAATTACATGCCGCGTTGTCCTACGCCGCCATCTGATATGGGAGCTCCACGAGCCCGACACGTATATGTTACAGAAGGAGAAACTAGGACGCGGAATCTGGGAGATGGAGGAAACGACCCCATATTCAATCGAAACAGGAGGGACATTTTCTTCGCTGTTCGAGATCAATTGCCAGCTCCACCTCCAGTTACCACCCCTCTGATAGGCGCAACTATAATCTGTGGTGTGATTACCACAAAGAACACGGCCATACTCTGGCACAATGCCGCGAACTAAAGCGCATCTTGCATCAGTTGGCTGACGAGGGAAAACTGTCCAGGTTCCTCAACAGGAGAGATTATGATGCTGGAAGAGAAGGGGAAAGGAGGCCATGGCAACAGAAACGCCGATCCCCCAAGAGGAACGAAGCCAGACGCGAAAGTTCCGACACTCAAGGAACTATCAACATGATTTTTTGGGGATACACGGAGGAATATCCCACTATCCGCGCGGCAAAAAACAGCGTCCACACTTTGCTGAAAGGACCTCCCATGGCCGCATCTAAGGGACCGGTCATGAAGTTCGATGCCACGATCTCCCAACCGCTGCAACAACCCCATACCGACCCCCTGGTGGTCACTCTTAAAATCGGGCAAATGAAAGTCAGACGGGTGCTGGTAGATACGGGAAGCACGGCTGATCTTATTACAATGGAGTGCTTGAGAAAGATGAAGTTCGAGGAAAAGCACTTACAACCCCTGGACAAACCACTGATTGGGTTTGGAGGGAGTCAGGTCATTCCGTTGGGCACGATCATTCTCCCCGTACGAGTAGGGGAGAGAAGTGAAAGCCGGACCATGCCCATACGGTTCACAGTGGTAGATCTCAACTTCCCCTACAATGCTATCATGGGGCTCCCACTCATTAATAAGATCAAGGCAGCAATCTTTCCCCATCAACTCTTGCTGCAATTCGAGACAGATAATGGACAAGTTGGCATTCTCAAGGGAGACCAAGTGACGGCTCGCCAATGCCTCGTCAACACCCTGAAACGCGGGTCTTCCGAGACACCTGCAAAAAGAAAAAGGGAAGACAATGTCCCAGCTGTCATGAGCGTGTACAAGGAAAATCTCAGCACGCATGAAAGGCCTCGCCCCATAGAACGATACGAGGAAGTAGACATGTTCGAAGAGAAACAAATCAAAGTGGGGAAAGATCTTCCTAACACGGTCAAACAGGACATAGTGGCCACCATTGCTGAGTTCCGCGACGTCTTTGCTTTTTGCACGGAAGAAATGCCTGGCATCCCTACCAGTGTCGCGTGTCATAAACTTGACATCAAACCAGGCTATAAACCCATAAAACAAAAGCTACGACATCAAGGGAGAGAGCGGACTGAGGCCGCCAAGGAGGAAGTCGAGAAGTTGTTGAGAGCCGGATTTATTGAAGAATGCAAATACTCTGAGTGGCTATCCAACGTTGTCTTGGTGAAAAAACCGAATGGCAAGTGGAGGATGTGCGTCGACTTCACGGACCTGAATAAGGCGTGCCCTAAAGACGATTACCCACTTCCAAAGATAGATCATCTGGTGGATTCTACAGCAGGCCATGCATTATTAAGCTTCATGGATGCCAATGCCGGCTATCATCAGATTCCGTTGGCAATTGAAGACCAACCTCACACGGCCTTCATTACCAGTATGGGAGTCTATTGCTACAAGGTTATGCCCTTCGGATTAAAAAACGCGGGCGCAACTTATCAAAGGATGGTCAACAAGGTCTTCCAATCTCAGATTGGACGGAATTTAGAAGTATATGTAGATGACATGATCACAAAAAGCAAACAAGCAAGTCAGCACGCCGAAGACTTACGAGAGACGTTCCTTACCCTTCGAAGGCACCAAATGATACTCAATCCTGACAAGTGTGTGTTTGGAGTTACCGGAGGAAAGTGCCTCGGCTTCCTGGTAGACGAGCGAGGCATTGAGGCAAATCCCGATAAAATCCGGGCTATACAGAACATGAGATCTCCCATCTCAGTAAAAAAAGTACAAAAGCTCACGGGGTGCCTGGCTGCTCTTGGAAGATTTCTTTCCAAGTCCGCGGATAAATGTTTACCCTTCTTTAAAACAATAAAACAACAGAAGTTCGAGTGGACAGCAGAAGCAGAAGAGTCCTTCCGCCAACTTAAAGAGCACCTGTCCACCTTGCCAAAACTAGTTTCGCCCATCAAAGGGGAGAAGCTAGTCCTATATGTCTCTGTCTCCGAATATTCGTTATCCGGAGTACTGGTTGCGGAAAGGGAAAAGAAACAGCTTCCTATATACTATGTAAGTCATGCATTCCGTGGCTCGGAGGGAAACTACGGTGAAGTCGAAAAAGTCCTATTCGCAATCGTCATGGCAAGCAGGAAATTGAAGCCCTACTTTCAATCCCACCAGATCATCGTCCGGACTGATCAACCTTTGAAAAAGATTCTGGAAGGGAAAAACAAGTCAAGCCGCGTCACAGATTGGGCAAACCAGCTGGCGGATTTCGGCATCGAATATGAGCCTCGAACAGCAATCAAAGTCCAAGCTCTGGCTGACTTCATTGCTGAAAGCACTCTCCCCTATCATCCTGAACCCAATCAGGAATGGAAGTTGTATGTAGACGGGTCCTCTACCCAATCAGCAAGTGGGGCTGGACTCCTCATTGTGTCTTCCGCCGAGGTCCGTATGGAAAGGGCGGTCAGGTTCGAGTTCGCAGCATCCAACAACGAGGCCGAATATGAAGCATTATTGATGGGACTGAGAATTTGCTACGAAACGGGAGCCAAAAAATTGTCCGCCTTCTCTGACTCCCAATTGATTGTTGGACAAGTGAACGGGGAATTCGAAGCTAAAGATGACAGCATGAAAATGTACCTGCAGCAAGTAAAGGAATTTGTTCAAAAATTCGACAAGTTCACGTTGGAGCACATTCCAAGATCCCAGAACGCCCAGGCTGATTCCCTAGCAAAGCTTGCCAGCTCAGCAGAAACATCCGCGGCTCGAGACATAATCTGGGAAGTGCTTCCTAACCCCAGCATCAACTTCATGGTCGATACATCGAATATTTGCGGAATCAGACGCTTCCCCAAGATGAATGTCAGGCCAAAATGCTCCGGAAGAAAGCCAGATGGTTCGAACTCCACGAAGGAACGCTCTACAAGAAGTCATATACACACCCCCTCCTGAAATGCGTATCCCCTGAAGAAGGAAACTATATCCTCCGCGAAATACACGAAGGTGGATGCGGTATACACCAAGGAGTACGAACTGTCATTGGGAAAGTCCTTAGAAGTGGATATTATTGGCCCTCACTCCGAGAAGACGCGGAGTATTTGATCAAAAGATGTCCTGAATGTCAGTACCACTCAAAGATAGGAAGGAAGCCATCTAATTACTTGACCGCCATGCAAGCCGTCCTGCCTTTCGACAAGTGGGGCATGGACCTCCTTGGCCCCTTCCCTCCGGCAAAAGGGCAACGCAAATTCATCATTGTGGCCATTGATTATTTCACAAAATATGTAGAAGCGGAAGCCCTTAGCTCAATCACGGACAAACAAGTCTGTCAGTTTATATGGAGGAATATCATCACAAGGTACGGCATCCCCCGGGTGATCATAACAGATAATGGAAGGCAGTTCGTCAGCAAGAACACCATCGAGTACTGCAACAAGTTTAACATCCAAATCAGATTCAGTTCAGTGTCCAGGCCGCAAACTAATGGTCAAGTAGAGTCCGCAAACAAAGAGATCCTGAATGGCATTAAGAAGAAGATAGAGGGGGTCAAAGGTAATTGGGATGAAGAACTACCAGGCGTCTTATGGGCAAGTCGAACAACCATCAAGGACGCAACGGGGCATACACCTTTCTCTTTAGTATACGGATCTGAAGCCGTGCTCCCAGTTGAAATAGGCGTACCCTCTACAAGGGTCACCTACTACTCACACGACGAAAATGAGGAAGGAAAAAGAGCAAACTTAGATCTGCTGCCAGAGACAAGAGGAAACGCGATGCTAAGATCAATAGCACAAAAACAAAAGATGATCCGTAGCTTCAATCGCCACGTCAAAACCAAACGCATTCAAATTGGTGATTTAGTCCTCCGAAAAATAGAAGCTACGGGAAAGATCGTGGAGAAAGGAAAGTTAGGGGCCAACTGGGACGGACCTTTCAGAGTCACCCACGTCGTCAAACCCGGAACCTTCGAACTAGAAGACATGAAAGGGAAAAAACTACCCCGACCATGGAATGGAGACCATTTGAAAAAATTCTTCATTTAATAAAATTTGCAAGGGGCAATCGACAAGCATCAGCATAAACAGCCTCATCAGTGACAGATTCATCAGTACCAATCCGCGACTACAGTCATTCCGCAACATAATTGCGTTGTAATCCTCATCAGTGACAGATTCATCAGTACCAATCCGCGACTACAGTCATTCCGCAACATAATTGCGTTGTAATTCAAAATTACTTCAATCATCGCTTGTATCCTTAACAATCATTAATAAACAGGTTTTATTTTCAGATTATCCGGCTCTTATGTTCACAAATATTTGGTAAAATTCTTTTGCAAATCTTATTAAATCAGTAATATCCATAAGTCGGACCCTTGAGAGGGGTCCCATTATCAAATTATTTTGTCACTAACAAACTTGTGATACCTATAAGTCGGACCCTTAGGATAGAGTTCCAAGACCAAAAATCACTTGAAGTATCTGACATCCGTTCGTAGCATCGATAAGTCGGACCCCCAGATCGGGGTCCCTAGAGTTCAAAATATTCTAAGTTTTTCACAATGATGTTTCCCAACCGGGACATCGATAAGTCGGACCCCCAGATTGGGGTCCCTAGAGTTCAAAATATTCTAAGTTTTTCACAATGATGTTTCCCAACCGGGACATCGATAAGTCGGACCCCCAGTTTGGGGTCCCTAAAGTTCAAAATATTCCAAATGATGTTTCCCAACCGGGACATCGATAAGTCGGACCCCCAGTTTGGGGTTCCTGAGTTCAAAAGAAAATCCCAAGTCTCCCACTAAGGTAACCCGCAACCGGGACATCGACAAGTCGGACCCCCTTACTGGGGTCTAAAGGCTGAAAATTTTCTAAGTACAAATTTCCTTGATGTCGCCTGCGCGTGACATCAAAAAATCACGTCCTCTAAGTAATATTCCGCGGCCTCAGAAGAGAGAAGCCACGGCTCAACGAATCAAAGCATGGATACCACGAATAAACTCCATAATCAGGGATATATACATCAAAATATTCAAAATACAGAGTTGAATGTTTGTAAAAATCAGAATTACAAAATTGCAAGACTATACATCTTCCAAAAAAGCCTCGACGTCTTGATCCGGCGGCAGAGGAGGCTCGATCTTTCCCTCTTCAAGACTGGGAGTGAAGCTTACATAATCTTCAACGTTAAACGGCTCCACCCCGATCTCGGACAGCTCTCGGGACAAGCCCTGGAGGTTCCTACCTTCGTCAATAATAAGATTCGATAGATCAAGGCACAAAACCTCCAGGTTGGAGAGCGTCAAGTTTTCCGGGACATCTGACGCCGGAGGAGAAGAGAGAGCCAGCTGATCCAAGTCGAGACATAAAGCCTCCCTCTCAGCCTCAGCATCCATCCTTTCGGACCAGGCTCTCCTTTCATCCGCATCCCAAGCAGCGTCGACTAGTACCGCCGACTCCCCGTCCAAGACAGGAGCAAGGTTGGACAAGGCTTCACTTCCCTTCTGATCAGTAGTTTGCTGAAGGGATGTAAAATCCATGCCCAACTCTGCGGCAGCCAAACGATACTTTTCGTCACTGATCAGGGTTCCGGCTCTCACCATCTCCGCCGTCAGATCTCCAAGAAACTTCGACGCTTCCGGCTCATCCGAAAGAAGCCAATCTCGAGCCATCCGGGCCTCCCTGGCTAAACACAATTTATACGCCTTAGCCGCGGATAGGATCATCTTGAAGTGGGCAGAATCAGTCGATACTTGCTGCATAAGTTGCTGGTTCTGATGAACGAGCTTGGCATGGGTATCCATCAGCAAGCCGACTTCATGGCCGAGGCTCGCAGACCAGGTGGAAGCAGCATCTAAGTTCTCGATGGTCTGGTCCAGCTGCTTCCTTGCCCTTTCCCGCCATTGTTCGGTTCTGACCAAGCGCTCTTTCAGCTCAGAACACTTGGCCAGTTTCTCTTTTAGGCCCGGCAGGTCCTCCCGTAATTTTGATAATTCGTCATTCAACTCCTCACAGCGGGAGGTAAGGGCGGCAATGGTTTCCTGGTCCGCGGCACTTTGACGGTTTGCGTCAAGCTCAAAAGCCAACCGTATGAACGCCTGCAAAGGAACGGCAAGTGAATAAATCCGGAAACCAAGTAATCACACTACTAAGCATAAAAAAGTCATTACCTCTGCCGCCGAAGCTTGTGCCTGACGCACCCTGTCACGGGGGAGCATGGACTCTAGTAGGTCGACGTCCACCTTGCTGATTAAGTTGGACGTCGCCCTGTTAAAACGAACAATTAAGCCCTTATGCCCCAACTCCGGAAAGGGTGTCTCGTGTCGAAAAGGGGAAACTTCCCGACGACGATAAACCTCAGCAAACTGCGATGAGGGAGCCGCGGAAGACTCCCCCACCTTCTCCTTCCCCTTGTTCGAAGCTGGCCGTGGAGAGTCCGAAGAGGGAGACGCCTCCTCATCAACCGACCTTATGCGGAGAGGTACGACCGTAGGGATCGTACCCACAGAGGGCCTCTTGGCCGAGCTCTCCTTGCGGGAAGAAGAATCCCGCTTCCTCTTCTTCTTCCCACTCTTTTTCACCCCCCTTGTCTGTGGAGGAATCACCCTCTCAGATTCATCGGGGATGTGAATTTGTTTTCTCTCTTCGAGAAGTCGGAGAGCCTCTTGCTCTGAGGGCACGTCCTCCAGACCCTTCTCTACAGTCGCCGAGTCCTACAAAAGAAAAAGTTAGGAAGAATCAACATAAATCTTTCATAACGAAGAATTTTGTGAAGTTATACCTTCGGAGGAAGGGGAAGAGGCTTATCCTCGGGTCGTTGGATGGCCCCTTGAGCAAGTCTTAGAACGCTGAATTTCTTCATCAGCTCCGGACTCTTTGCTCGAAGATTCTCCTTGGCTATCCCTGTAAAAATCGCGAGTTAGAAACAGTTAAACATATCATAGGAAAGAAAAGGAAGAAACCCGGCAATTCTTACTCCGATCGATAGCCAAGCTGATGCCGAATGATGAGAGGAGGTTCTCGTTCTCCAACTCAGGGCGACCAGGTATCCAATTAAGTTGGACGTTCATTGGTTTCCTTCCCAATTGAACGTCCATCTTTGCGTATTCAATGATCACCGCGTCACTAAAAGAGCACTGCGGGATCCCATTATTAAAACCCGCGAGGTTGGGTTTAATGTCAAAAGAGGTCTTGATGTTCCATCCCTCTGAATTATACAAAAATGCAAATTTCGTCCTATACCCCTTCTGGTTATCGGGGAGGTCTTGGACTATCTTCAGTCCTCGACGGTGTGTAAAAGTAATCCAGCCACAGCCGTATGATTGCGAATTACATAGGCGGGCTCTGAATATATATCTAAAAGCTGTGAGTGTTGGTGGCACGGCCAAAACTTTGCATAGGATCAAAAAGGCCACCATACAACCCCAGGCGTTTGGGTATAACTCGGGCACTGAAATGTTCAAAAACTCTAACACCTCCCTAAAAAACGGGTGAAGAGGAAATCTGAGCCCTAATTCAAAAGAAGGAAAGTATACAGCTATACAATGTGGGGGAGGAAACCTAACGGTGTCATAATTCCCCGGGGTAATGATGTTTATATTATCCTTCAAACCCCATTTTTGAGAGATGGCCTCCCGGCGGTTGTCTAGATCTCTTTTGGTCTGTAAATCAATGAAGTAGTTTAGGGGCCCGCCGTTTGGAATGTAGAACGGAGGAGGAACTGGCGCTGCACTCTCCCTTCCAGAAGACTCGGCTGATCCTTCAAGGTTTTCCATATCTACATACAATAAGCCTTCTAGGTCAGGATTTATTCGCGGCAAGTAATTTGGAAAGAAAGCAATGCTCACTTCCCAAGGAGCAGTTTTCATAATCTCCGGAGGGTATATAGGGGATACAGACGACTCATCCCCAGCTTTTATTGGTTCATAATGGGGGGTAATTCTCACCGAACTACTTTCATCCGAGTCATTCATTGGTAACCCCTTTTTATTAAGACGCCTACGTACTATCAAAGGAGTTTCCGGCAAGTTAGTAGGGTTGGTGTCTGAGTTAGCTATAGTCTCTTGAGTAGCCGCGACATCCATGTTAATAATAAAGTAGTAGTCGAAACTTGTAAAGAATAGAGACTAAATTCATAAACAAATTCAAAGTTTTAGGCTAACATTCAAGAACAGTTTGAAGAATAACTTGAAGAAATTCGAAAAATCTGGGAAAAGTTTGAATACCTTAAAGAAATTTGAAGATTTGTCAGAAACTTGATGAAGATCTGTCAGAAACCTTGAAGTTCTTCGAAAGATTTGTCAGAAGTTTGAAGGAGGGATGAAGATTGTCCGAGCGTTTCTCTCTACTTTCTCTTTCTTGCAATTTGAAGATTTGAGGGAGTTAATGAAGATTAGGTGAAATGGAACTATTCCAACTACCCTATTTATAGCAGCAATAAATGCTTCACTTGGGACTTGAGCACTCGAACGAAAGGGTGGAATTCCGGAGGAAAGCTGGGAAGTCGATAAGTCGGACTCCCAATAAGGGGAAGACAGATTTTTCTTAAGTGTTTAGTAATGACCGTGAAGTCTATTAGTCGGACCCTAGTTGAAAGGTTATGTTGCGAAATTTTTCTAAGTGTTAACTCTTGAATATAGCCGGAAGGTCGAAAAGTCGGACCCCCAATTAGAGAGGAACGTCATAAATTTGTTTGAATGTCAAAGCCATCCAACCGGTGGGTCGACAAGTCAGACCCCCAGGGAGGGGGGAGCAGATAATTATTCAAAGTCCTTTAGCACTCGAATATGTCCGGAGAGTCGATAAGTCGGACCCTAAACTGAACCTCCAGAAAGGAAAATCATTTTAAGTATAGATATTACCCATTCAACCGTCCGACTTATGGACACGGCGGGTGAAATGTGATGGAAGGAAATATGAAAATATCTCAAGGGCGAAGGAAATCTGTGTGGTCAATAAGTCGGACTCCTTGGTGCACTCAGTCATGATGTAGAAATTCTAAGTATGAGAGAAGTCCCATATTTCTGTATGATTGAAGACACGGGTCTGCGAGCTGGTTCCCCGTCATAAAAGAGGAGGGGTGAAAAGTAAAGTGGCTGATTCCCATATTCATCCGTGTGGTCGATAAGTCGGACCCCCAAATGACCCTAGTCCAGGTGAAAAATTCTAAGTATAGAACCTCTCATGTGTGTCCGCGGGATTGAAGATGCGAGTTATGGGGCTCATTCCGTATCATGCTAGAATAAAGGGGGCTGCTTTGACGAAGTACTGAACATTTTTTCACAAATATCAAAGATATCCGTGTGGTCGATAAGTCGGACCCCCAGGTGGTCCTTCTCTTTCTCAAAATATTCTAAGTGTTGAAGAGGGATTCTCGTGCTGAACTTGCGAGTGAAGACGCAAACTATTAGTTCACGGCATAGTTCAGCAATAGGTGTAGAAATATCTTGAGAAGAATGCTATGCCGCGTCATTGCTAGGGATCCGATTCGTAAATACCCTTGGCGTTACGCGGCATCAGTTCAAAACAGACAGTTGATTTAATCCGCACAGTCGATAAGTCGGACCCTCCTTGGGTGTTTTGTTGAAAACCTGATTTCTGCGATATCAGTGAAGCAAGGGCCGAGACATGATGTCGCGGAATCAAGATCCCACATTCACTATTTCGCTGATTATAACACATCTGTGGCTACTCTGCGGCATACTTCAAGCCGCGGCTTCATATGCCTGTTTGACCCAGATTCAATACGCTCTCACCTAACAAGATTAAAAAAAAGAGAGGTCATATCTTTTTCATTACAACTCGGAATTCAGCACATGAACTGTCGATTCGAAGCTTGCAAGTTCAATTTTCAAGATCCTTGAGGAGATTCGCCAGGGCACCTGTTTTTCCGCATAAAGGAGGATGTTTCTAGTCGTTGTGGCTCTCCCCTCACATCACCCTTCCTGCGTGGGGCTAAATGTCATGGTACTGTTTTTTAATTAATTAATTTATTTATTTAATAATTATCATCATATTACCAAAATACCCTGTGACCTTTTCTGTTGACCTTGACTTTCGGTCAATGGGCTTTTTGTTGAATGTCCCATCCTCCTTGAATGGCCCATGAGCTACTCACTTCCAGATGCCTTAATTTCCCTCCAGAATAATAACCACCTGTTTGACCCAACTTTCCACTCCCCCACATTCTTTGATAATCCTTCTTCCAAGGTAGATAACTGCCCACTATCTTCTACTTTCCTTCATGACCACCAGCTGCTGCCCATTACTCCCATGATCTTCCACCTTTCCTCTCTGAAGTAACTTCCTCCTTCAACATTATAAATAGGGACAACCATCAGAGGGGAGAGGACATCTAAAATAGCTTTCCTAGTATCCTTGCTTACATTACTCCCTTAGCCTTCCCAAACACTAGCATTAGCACTAGCAATCCCAATCCCGACCATCCTTCTTGCATTCATTCTACAATCTGTCAGTCATTAATTTCCGATTTACGTTCTGACTTGAGCGTCGGAGGGGTTTTCCGGGAGATCACCCCCCGGACAAGGCTAACGTGTTGTGTTGCAGGAATTCAGGTCGCTTCCTCTCCTAAGTCGCTTCTCTTGATCACACTTCTACTTATCTCCGGGTATTTCAAGTGTATCCCACTTCCTCGTTTCGTCAAACCGAAACAACTACAATTTGTAGTCTTGTTTACTGCATTTGGAGTGTGAGGAATGAGGCTGTGTTGTTCTCTCGAGTAATTAAGAAGGTCAAGCAGGAAGTCAGACAAAGGCTGCTAGCTGTTCCGATTATAGGGCTTCCTCTGGAGATCAAGTTTTCCATACTATTTTTTTTTTGTAGTTTGACGTACACGTTCAAGACGAAATGTCTAAGATTGATTTGTATTTGCCGTGTACGTGGCTTTCTTTCCTCCTATATGCATATGAAGGGTAGAGTGTTGAAACCAAGGTGTGATGCAAATTGAGAGGCTTGCTTGCCCCTCATCTTGCATTGGTGTTTTGGTTTTGATTTAATGAAATTTCAATTTTCAAAAAAAAATAAAAAAAAAAGAAATAATAATAATAATAATAATAATAATAATAATAATAATAATAATAATAATAATAATAATAGTAAGAGACTACTTAATGTATAGGTCTATTTGCAAAAAACTACCTTGTGTATTTTTTTTTACAAAAAACTACCTTATGTATTTTTTTTTTTGCAAAAAACTGTATTTTTTTATTTTGTATTTTGCAAAAAACTACCTAATGTGATATATTTTTTTGCAAATGACTTTAACTCAAAGAAAAATGTTAATTGACTGTTAAGTTTGAGGGTTTCACCAATTTGAGAGGTTAAGTTGTATATGTGGCATCATCTCATTGGTCCTCGTATTTTTAAATAATTAAAAATTAAAACACATAAATTAACAAAAAAAAAATAAAAGATATTTGACGTCATATTTAGCCATCATAACTATATTCTTTCAAAAAATAGACGTCGCTTTGGGAAACTCTTTCAAAAATCCAGTCAAAAAAAGATATTTTACGTCATTTTTACCCATCATAATGATAATTTTTCGAAAAAAGGATGTCCCAATTATCCTTATGGGGTAACTCTTTCAGAAATTCAGTTGAAACGAGTACTTATTCTCCTATTTTCAAACATGTAAACCGAAAAAGATATTTAACGTTATTTTTACCCTTCGCAATGTTCGAAAATGATGTTAAATATCTTTTTCGGTTTACTTATTAAAAAATAGGGAAAAGAAGTACTTGTTTCGACTGAATTTTCAAAAGAGTTACCTCTTAAGGATAATTGCAACGTCTGATTTTTGAAAAATCATTGTTATGATGGGTAAAAATGACGTTAAATATCCTTTTCTATTTACGTGTCGTGAAATAGGCATTATACTTGTTTCGATCGAATTTTCGAAAGAATTACCCCATAAGAGTAATCGCAATTTTCTTTTCTTGAAAAAATATCGTTTTGGTGGGTAAAAAATATAGAAAAAATTAAAAATTAAATAAAAAATGAGTAGATGAATTTTTTTTTTTGTTTATCTTTTTTTTATAACTAAAAATTGATTTAACCAGCCAAAAATTTACAGGTGTTATTTCTTTTTAATTTATCTTCTTTATTTCGTTCGAACGACCTTGAAATTTAATGGTCAACTAACCTTTTCCATTAAATATTAGTCATTTGCAATGAAATATATCGTTTTTTACAAAAACAATACTTTAGGTAGTTTTTTACAAATAGACCTATAAATTAAATAATTTCTTATAATTTATCATTAATTCCATTATCAGTCAACCTCTGAAACATATATCTAATGACATCCATAATCAGTTGTCCTCATAACATACTTATATCTAATGACATCCATAATCAGTTGTCCTCAAAACATACTTGTTTAGGTCAATCCCTTCAAACATTTACTTTTATGTAAATTCTTAACAAATAAATAATCATAACTCAACCTCAATTGAATTAAAAACCTTACATTCCTTTACACGCGGATATAAAGATCCATGAGTACCCAAATCAAACCAGCTCTAATACCAATATCAAATTCAGTTAACGCTAAGGTTTGATTATTAGTTTGTTAAGAATTTACATAAAGAGTAATGTTGGAAGGTATTGATCTAAATGACTATGTAATAGGGATAATTAATTATGAATATCATAAGAATTTTTTTTTGAAAGAAAAGGAAGGCTAAGATTTAGATAATATCAAATCAAAATACAAAGTGTCCTCTAACCAAGTCGAGGCAATATCAGCCCAAACCTTATCACAAACACTACTCATAGACCAACCAAAAGAGAAAAGATACAAAATCAAACAAATTAAGCAACGACAAACAATTATCAACAATAGACTGAATGTGGAAACACCGCTTAAGCTTGCCCTGCAATGCGTCAACAAGAAGCTTGCAATCACTCTCAAAGATCACCGACTTCCACCCATGCTCCTTCGAAACTAGCGTAGCCCAAAATAAAGCTCTCACCTCTACCTCTTCAGCCAAAGCACTATTCCAGATAGATTTTGATCCAACTAAAATGACATTTCTATCATGGCCTCTAGCAACAAAACCATACCATTTGAATTCCTATTCATCGAGAAGGTACCATCAAAATTAACTTTAATCTCATGCATAAGAGGAGCTTCCATCTCGCCTGCTTCCTGGAATCTCTAAAAGAATTATTATCATAGGACAAGGCTTTATGATATTCCCTAAGCCAATCTAAAGCCTTCCCAGCACAAAGAAGAGGAGGAACAAAAACATTATTGAAAATCACATCACTCCTAACTTTCCAGATTTTCCAACAAATAATAACAAATTTCTCGACCTCCTTAGTCGCCAAAGACCCCCATATCCAGTCCAAATCTCTGAAAGAACATAAAGGCAATCCAAGAAATGATAAATGGGCCGCAGCCCAGACATCATGGATCCAAGGACAATCGTGAACCAAATGAAATAAAGTTTCCACACTTTCACACCTCGGACAAAAAATAAACTCCGCAATGCCTTAAAATAAAGATTGGCCCGATGAGGAATAATATCCCAGCATGCACGCCAACCAAACTCAAGAACCTTAGAAGGGATATTTAACTTCCAAAGTTTCTTCTAAATCGGATCTAGACCATTTGAACAAGAGGCAACCTTAGAAAAATTTATTGCATGCATATAAACATCCTTCACCCTCAGAATACCATCCTTACCATGAACCCAACACAACTCATTTGGCTGGCCGCTAAGGCTAATAGAAATTTGAAGAATATTATCAGCTTTAAAAGGAAGAAAAGAACGTCAAACTAAGTCCTCCCTCCATATGTTTCTGAAAGGATCAAGAAAAGTATCGATAGTAAGATCACCACTTAACCGACAACAAGGGAAAACAACATGGCCCAAGCCTCTACCAACCATCCACACATCCCTCCACCCTTTAATACTCTTGCCATCACCCACTTTCCGATGAAAATCGCCGACCAACACCTTCCGAGAGCCCCAATGCTACGCCAACCATAGCTGGGATAGTGACCAACCTTAGCATTCCACTCATCATTATTCGGAAAATATCAAGCTTTAAAAGATCTAGCCAGAAGGGAGTACTTACGAGAATGCAACCTCCACAATTTCTTAGCCAACATGGCTTGATTGAAAACTTCAAAATCACTAAATTCTGACCCCTTATTCTTTTTAGCTCTACATAACTGATCCCAAGCTTTCCAAAAAATGCCCGTCCTTCCCTTGGGAATGCCCCACCAAAACCTCCTCAGCAAAGCAACAAAATCTTTACGCAAACAACAACTCATAGCAAAAGTAGGGATCACTTGAACCACAGATTTAATCAGCACTTCTCTCCCCACCCTAGATAACATTTTTTCCTTCCACCCTTAAAGCTTCTTCCACATTCTATTTCGTAAGGCTGCAAACGAAATCCTCTTGGACTTGTCAAACACCGTAGGCAAACATAAATATTTACATGCATAGTAACCTCAACAAAACCCAAAGAATCTTTAATAATATTCTGGACCTTAGCTCATGCTTCCTACTAAAAGAAATCTCGCATTTTTCCAAGTTAACTCTTTGCCAAGACAACGCTTCATACATTCGCAAAATTCCCCCAATCACCTCCACTTCAGCAATCGTAGCATGGGTAAAATAATGCTATCATCCGCAAAGAACAAATGAGTAATAGTCGGAGCTCCTCTTGCAATAGAAATCCCACTCCACAATCTCGACTTATAAGCTTGCTTGATCAAAGCCCTTAACCCCTCCGCACATAAAAGGAACAAATAAGGCGAAAGAGGATCGCCTTGACGAAGCCATCGTTGCAGTCTCAAAGAACTCGTAAGCTGACCATTAACTAGAAAAGAGTAAGAAACAAAAGTCACACATTCCATGAACCTAGTCACCCACATAACCGGAAAACCCATCTTCAACATAACACCCCTCAAATAATCCCACTCGATCAAATCATAAGATTTGCTCATATCAAGCTTCAAAGCCATAAAACCACGTTTGCAACCAAAACTCGTCTTCATGAAATAAAAGACCTTAGATGTAAGAAGGATATTAACTGTGATAAGACGCCCTGGAACAAAGAAACTTTAGTTATCCTCAATGATATCAGGGAGAAAGGTCTTCAGTCTATTAGCTAAAACCTTCGAAATAAGCTTGTAGGAAATATTACACAAACTGATGGGACAGAGATCTTTCATTTCTTTAGGCTCTCTCACCTTTGGTATTAAAACTACGTTAGTGTCACTGATTTTGTTCCGCATACCCCTATGATTTAGGGATTGAACAATCATACCGGTTACCTCTTAACCAATCAGATCCCAAAAGCTATTATACAACATAGCAGGAAAACCATCCTACCCAGGAGATTTACCAAGGAGCATACCTTTCAAAGCAACCACAACCTCTTCCTTGGAATATGGTTTTAACAAAACCGATCGCATATATCAGTCAATCGAGCATCAATATCATCAAAAGAATCCACACTAACGGAGGCCTCAAAAAAGAAAATAAACTCGAATAATATTCACATACTATACACATAAGATCCTCCTGCTTGTCATGAGCCACACCGTTCAAATCCAGCAACGAATCAATCTTATTCCTCTTTTTAGGATGAGAAGCCCGATAATGAAAATACGAGGTATTCTTTTCCTCATCCTAACGAATAAAAGGTCAACATCTTTACCAAGCCTCCGTTATAATTTTCCTTATGTCCCTTATTTCCTCCTCAACTCTTCTTTCTTCCTCAATCAATGAAGTAGTTTGCACCCCTCTATCAGCCTCATCCCAAGCGTCTTTCACAATTTCTTTGAAAGATGACGCATGGAGCCACTTAGCTTCAAATCTAAACGGCTTCACATCCCACGGCACCCCTCTGTCAGCCTTACTCACGTCCTTGCTAGCATGAACCAAAATAGGAAGGTGATAGAAAGAGTCCCAAATAATATGTTGCACAGCAAAAGAGGGGAAAAAAAGCCAAGCCAATCCTTGGTGGTAAAAGCTATATCTAACCGTTCTTCTATAAAATTATCCCCTCGTCTATTCGAAGAAAGGTCACAAGAATTTCCATTCTTTTGCTCAGTTTCAAGCAAAATCTCATTAAAATTCCCAGCCAAAATCTAAGGCAAACCCAAATACCCAGCTAACTCCTTGATTAAACTTCATGTTCTCCACTTTTGCCCCGACCGGACCAACCATATATACCAGTGCATGTCCTAAAGCCACCTGAACTTTCCTTGACCTCGAAATCAATTCTTCTAATCTTTCCTTATTCTTTGGATACCTTTCTTGACTATAAGAAGAATCTCCTATATCTTTCTTGAAGCCAAGAGTAGTACTATCCACAATCTCCTTTGCTTTTTGAATTGTAGACATAACTCCCTCTTCCCTACTAACAAACTGTGAGAAAAGAGAGCTAAGAGAAGACAGAAAACAATCAAATAATTGTGTTTTTTATTATTACCCAAAGAGAATGATACAGGAGGTATTTATTGGAAGTGAAACACAACTAATCCAAGACAAAACAAGAAAAGCAATCACTAACAACCTCAAGGGTAGTTAGTTAACATGTGAAACAGAAATAACAAATACTAAAAGAAACAGATGCCATAATAGACGCATTGTCTTGATCCTACTGACTTGATCATTTTTGCATGACACCTGTACAATGTATCTTCACAACAGCTGCACACTCCACTAATAGCTTCAATTACACACTTGTCACAGTCCTTGAATACCTTACATACAAGATGAACATAACACTTGGTGAGTTGAAACATTACTGCACAACCAAACCAGAGTTGCTACCAAAACCCAAGCATAATCCAATCATATATCATAATATCCCCCCTCAAACTAGGTGTGAGGTTTGAAAACACCTAGTTTGGAGAGCAAGTTGTTTAACTAATAAGAAGGTAAGATCTTGGTGAGAATATCAACTAATTGATTTCGAGTAGGTAAATAAGTTAACTGAAGCAACCCTTCTACTATTTTTTTCTCTAGTGAAATGGCAGTCAAGCTCAATGTGCTTGGTCCTTTCATGAAAAATAGGGTTTTTAGCTATGTGAATAACTGAAATATTATCACAATGCAAGGTCACGGGTTTCAGATTTGATATACCAATTTCCTGCAATAACCTAACAACCTAAGTAACCTCAGCTGCAGCATTAGCAATGGCTCTATACTCTGCCTCAGAACTTGATTTAGATATAGTGGGTTGTTTCTTGGACTTCCAGCTAATATGGGACTTGCCAAGAATCAAAATATAGCCAGATACTGACCTTCTGGAATCACAACACGCACCCCAGTCAGAATCTGAGAAAGCTTGCAAAGTTAGTCCATTAGTTCCTTATAAAATAATACCCTGCTCACATGTACAGTGAACATAACTAAAGGTATGTAAAAGAGCACTCCAATAAGAGGTTCTAGGCTGCTGCATATACTGACTTTAGTGTTGAATAGTGAAAGCTAAGTCAGGTCTTGTATGAGACAAGAAATTAAGCTTCTCTATCAACTTTCTGTAAGGTGTAGGATCAGGGAGAAGATCACCTTCATCTGCCCTTAACTTCAAATTGATAGGTAAAGGAGAAATAGCCTTTTTAAAATTTTGTATTCCACTTTCTTTTAAAAGTTCCTTAGTGTATTTCTGTTGTGTAAGGATCATACCAGACTCAGTGTGACTAATTTCAATACCTAAGAAATAGTGTAGAAAGCCTAAATCTTTGATAGTGAAAGCATTGTTCAAATAAGTTTTTGGTTTACTGATTTCATAGGGAATGCTCCTTGTAAGCAATATATCATCTACATACACAACTACAATAGTAATGTCATGATGATCTTTCTTGAGAAAGAGAGAATAATCATTCTTAGACTGCTTGTAGCCCAGTCCTTTTAACTCATTAGCCGATTCAGAATGCCACCGCCTTGAAGCTTGTTTAAGGCCATATAAGGATTTTTTTAGTAAACATACTTTGTTGTTTGGATTAGGTATACCATCAGGTATTTTCATGCACACTTCTTCATGGAAATCACCATGACGAAATGCATTATTCACATCTAGTTGGTGAAAATTCCATTTATGGCTTGCAGCTATGGCTAAAAGACATCTAATAGTAGTCATTTTCACTATAGGTGAGAAAGTTTCCTCAAAATCTATATCGTGTTTTTGATTAAAGCCCTTAGCTACTAGTCTTGCCTTGAATCTTTCTAGAGATCCATTTGATTTAAGTTTGACCTTGAAGACCCATTTGGATCCTATGGCCTTTTTTCCTGGAGGAAGTTGCACTATATCCCAAGTGTTATTGTCTGAGAGAGCTTGGATTTCTTTGTTCATTGCCTCAATCCAAAGAGGGTTCTTGATGGCTTCTTGATAAGTAGTTAGTTCAGTATGATTATTGTGAATTTGTTCTATATACTGATGACCAGTAGTGAGAGCCTTATAAGATATGATATTACACCAATGTGTTGATGTAGAATTAGCACAAACAAAGTCTTGTAAATACTTAGGCTTATGAGACCCTCTAACAAACCTTCTTAACGTATTTTGAAGTCTTTGCTCATTATTAGTGGCTAAGTCAGTTGCACTATATTTGTTAGACACCTCATGATTAAACTCTGGGAAGGTTTAGATGATTCACTAGCATTAGGTATAAAAAAATTGATGTAGTGCCTTATTGAGACCTTTATCAAAATGATAAGGAAAAGATTGTTCATGGAAATGAACATCTCTAAATAAAAACACATGTCTAGTTCTGAGGTTAACCAACTTGTACTCTTTTTGATTTAAATCATACCCAATGAATATGCAGGGTTCTTCTCTAGCATCAATTTTGGTTCGATCTTTTCTCAAAGTTGAGGCAAAGCAAAGACAACCAAAAGCCTTGAGCATAGAGAAATCAGGTTTTATACCTTGAAGAACCTCATAGGGTGTTTTGTGCCTTATAGGTTTTAAAGGCATTCTATTAATGATGTGTGCAGCACACATGACACAATCTGCCCAATAATGTAGTGGGAGGTTAGATTGAAAGAACAAAGCTCTAGTTACTTCCAATAAATGTTTGTGCTTTCTTTCTACTACCTCATTTTGTTGGGGAGTGTCAACACAACTAGATTGGCTAATTATGTCTTTTTCTGTACAGATTTTTGGAGTGTCTCCTTGAGACAACTCTTTAGCATTATCCGTTCTTACACTTTTAATTCTTTTGTCAAATTGTGTAAGAACATAGTCATAAAAGTGTTTGAACACTGAAAGGAATTCAGATTTTTGTTTAACAAAAAATACCCAAGTAAATCTTGAGTAATCATCAACTATAGTGATGAAGAGATTCATGTTAATCCTTGAATTGTGTCTCAAAGGACCCCAAATATCAATATGTAAAAGTCGAAAAGATTCAACTGATTTTATTGAAGATTTATGAAATAAATTTTTAGTTTTCTTAGTAATAGGTTAAATAGTACATTTAAGACTAAGATTATGACTGAAGCCCATAATTCGCCATACTCAATACATCCTGGTGGTGATAAGATGTACAAGGATCTTAAGAAGAACTTTTGGTGGCCCAACATGAAGCGTGAAGTTGTAGGCTTTGTGGCGAAGTGTTTAACATGTCAAAAGGTGAAAATTCAACATATGAAGCCGGGGGGAAAATTGCAACCATTAGAAGTACCTGGATGGAAATGGGAGTCGATTTCAATGGACTTTGTAGTAGGATTGCCAAAGTCAAAAACAGGGAAGAATGCCATATGGGTGATAGTGGATCGATTAACAAAAACAGCAAGGTTTATAGCTATGAAGAATACTTGGACAATGCAACAAATGGCAGACGCGTATTTTCAAGAGGTAGTGAGATTGCATGGTGTGCCTAAGGATATTGTGTCGGATAGAGATTCGAGATTTCTGTCCAAATTTCGGAAGATGCTACAAGAAGCAGTGGGCACGATACTAAAGTTCAGTACTGCATTTCATCCAGCAACAGATGGTCAAACAGAGAGAACGATCCAGACTCTTGAGGATTTTTTAAGAGCATGTGTTATGGATTTTGGTGGATCTTGGGAGGATAATTTGATGTATGTAGAGTTTTCTTACAATAATAGTTTTCATTCTAGCATAGGAATGGCACCTTACGAAGCCCTATATGGGAGAAAGTGTAGGAGTCCTATATGTTGGAATGATGTTAATGAGTCGTTGGGATTAGGACCAGACATGATTGAGGAGACTACAAAGAAAGTAAGAATGATCCAAGAACGCATGAGGGAAGCGCAAGATCGTCAGAAGTCGTATGCAGACAAAAAGAGGAGGGCATTAGAGTTTGAAGTAGGTAAACAAGTTTTGCTCAAAGTGTCACCAACCAAGGGTGTCATGAGATTTGGTAAGAAGGGTAAATTGAGTCCTCGTTTTATAGGTCCTTATGAAATATTAGAACGAATTGGGGAAGTAGCCTATAGATTAGCCCTACCTATGAACGTAGCTAAAGTCCACAATGTTTTCCATGTATCCCAACTCCGAAAATATGTCCATGACCCTTCACATATCATACAACCTGAAACCATTGAACTTGATGAAACCCTTACCTTTGAAGAAAAACCAATAAAAATCCTTGATACCAAAACAAGATGTACCCGGAACAAGGAAATTAAGTTGGTCAAGATATTATGGACGAACCAGCAAACCGAAGAAGCTACATGGGAAACCGAAGTTGACATGAGAAAGCGATACCCCAAACTTTTCGAACAGGTACGTTGAGTTTCGAGGACGAAACTTTTTAAATAGGGGGGTGATGCGAGTCTATCAAACTGTTCTATATTCTTTTAAAACTTCAGTAGTTAACTTTAAGTTCGAGGACGAACTTTTGTTTTAAGGGGGAGTGTATGTAATATCCTTTCTTTTAAAAAAAAAAAGAGTAATAATAATAATAATGAATAAATTTCAGAAAAAAAAAATAAAAAAAATAAAAAAATAAAAACATAACCCACCATTAACAATAACCTCCCACACCATTAACAATAACTTCCCACATCATTAACAATAACTTCCCACTCTTCCCACCACTCTTCTTCCCACTCTTCCCACTAAACCTCATAACTAACCTCACTTACCTCTTATAAATCAAATCAATTATCCTTAATTTCATTCACATTATTACTCACAATCCCTTCTTCTCCTACAAATTACTTCCTTTATCTCCCATTTGCTAAAAATTCAATCAAGAAAACTCAAGATTTTGATATTTAAGGTATGAAATTTCATCTCTTTATAATATTGTTCTACCAATTTCAATCCAAATTACACATTTTGCATTTGAAAAAAAAAGAAAAAAATATAATTCTGACCTTAGCTTTTCCGGCGATACGACGGTCACCGGGACACCACCGGCGTGCGACGGCGGCCACCGGAGCCACCGCCGGCCGACACCTTTTCCCTCTTCCTTCTCCCTTTCTCCTTCTCTCTCCTCCTTCCCTTTCTTTTTCTGTTTCGTGAGTTACTGGAACTCACCTTCTTTTTTATATATATAATAATTATGAGTATTATTATTATTATTATTATTATCCTTAACCCTTATAAATTTCTAAATCTTATAATGAAATGAGTTAACTATTTTAAATCCCTGCTCTTCTATACTACTCTTAAAATCTTAAATTACATATTTAAAATTATTCTTTTTAAATAAAGTATACAAAATGAAAAAGAGTCTTTTAATTTATTTATTTCGATGGGTTGATCGGGGTATTAAATTGAGATATATTATTTTCTCGTGTAGACAGCGGATTCGTAGACAGAGATTATTAGAAGCGTACGTTGTCTAGGATCGCGTGACAAGGTAATTCTCAATGTCCATCAAATTAGGACTATCTTGTTAGTATTATGTGCTAAGTGATAATTGATGTGTTTAAATGAGTGCATGATTTGATATGACATTAT
This sequence comes from Amaranthus tricolor, assembly GCF_026212465.1. Lineage (NCBI taxonomy): Eukaryota > Viridiplantae > Streptophyta > Magnoliopsida > Caryophyllales > Amaranthaceae > Amaranthus > Amaranthus tricolor. The sequence continues at coordinate 14,756,169 of NC_080059.1, read as the reverse complement.
TTTATATGATGTTATGCTTAATATATTCTCAAATTATATTTATTATTATTTTTGTCAAACTTGAATTTATAATTTTTATTTCGATAAAATTTATATTATTATTTTGATAACGAAATTGGATACGATTTAAATTGGAAGAGAAATAATTATGCCACCAATTGATGTTAGAATGGTGATTTGGAAAATGAGATTTCAGTTGGATATTCCTGAGATATATATTTATTGGGAAAATTTATGATCATAAAATAAATTGTATAATGAATGTTTGTGTGCTCGCGACTAATTATTAAAATATATTAAATCACGTAAAGTGTAACGTGAGGGAAACGAAGCTCTTATATTTGTTTTGATCCAAGTATAAGGGTGATGAACAGGTTGCCCTGTTTGGTTAGTATAGCTGCCGACAGGTATTATTATTTCCGATACTTGATACGATGTTTGGTCTTCCTTCTATTTGTTGTGATCCAAATAGAAGGGGTGTGCACACTAGGGTTCCCTGAGACTACTCTGCTGGCCTTGAATTATTTGGGGTGACGACCTCTTGTTGAAGTGGGTATAGGGGTAAAGCCTCGGCCTACTGGCGTTGTCGTTCCCTCAAATTTAATATTGATTATGTGTTTGTCATTATTAATTATCAAATTAATAAATTGGTTTATATGATATTATATATATTATTTTCTCAAATTGTTTTCTATTAAACTCAGCTATATGTTATTTTCTAAAATTATTTCCAATTTGATTATATTGTATTTTCTTAAATTATTTTCAAACTTAATCGTCTTACGGGATGGAGTTGAAATTACTCAATTTTTCTAATTTTGGGAGTTTTTCCCTTGTTTTTCTTGCATTCTTGTGTTACAGGTTATTGATTGCATGGGAATAGCGGAGTGAGGATCACTTAGAAATATAGCTTTTACTAGAGTCGTATTTCAGTTTTAATTTTACCTTAAGTTGTTTAAATTTTATATGGGCATAGATTGCGTTTCAGTGTTCTCTTATGTTGTAAACCCTCTTTTAGATTTAAAGTTATTAAGTTATTTCTTAGTCGTTAAGCCTTACATCTATTTTATTAGAAATAGATGTGGCGGTAACACTCCCATGAGTAGGTTTTGGTTCATGTTTTCATTAAAGGTGTTTTCAAAAGTTCGACCTATTCTGAGGGTGTTACAAAGTGGTATCAGTAGCTTAGGTTTGTTTTGGTCAAATCTTAGGGTCGTTTAGGAGTTAAATTTTGTAAAGGCTTAAATTTAATTAGGCTAAATAATACAAGTAAAATTATTTTAAATAATTTAAGTAAGTTAAAAAAAATAAATTATTATTATAATAATAATTAATTAATTAAAATAAAATAAAAATAAATTATGAGAGTGGGGACGAATGGGTTTATTGTTTTGAAGTACTTTTAAGTACTTAGTAGTAGTGTGTTATCTTTTAATTATATTTTCGTTGTTTTTCGTTTTTGTTAGATGCCTCGATTCCGTTGCACTGCTAGGAAAAGTGTTAGAAATTTTCGTGATGCGCCGTACCATCTTTCTATGAAAGCAGGAGAACCCATTTCCTCATATATCCATCGTCTCCGTGTAAGCATAGAGAACTGCCACCTAAATAAGTATCATGGCAACTCTGGTTATAACACACCACCTAAGCAAGCAGATGTCCTTATTCGAACCTTGAGTGATGTAGGCCCTTATGCCGAACTTAAGAAAGAATACAACGACATAATTAAAAAGGGGAGACCCAATTGGGAAAGGTATGCAGATGAAAATGAGAAATGGTTCCTTACTCTAGAATATTTAGAAAAGAGGATGATCGATGCTAAGGCGAAGTGGATTTATAATGTATCTGGGAGCTCCTATGACTACGAGAATGAGAGTGACGGGGAAGATGATAACACCGATACCATACCTATACTTATTCAATCTGAAGATGAAGAAAACTATGAACCTAAGGAAGACTATGTAGAAGATCCTGAGGAGGAACCCGAGGAGGATTTTGAGGAAGAGCCAGTTCGAAAGTGACTTTGATGATTACTTGTTAACTAGAAAAATAGGATAGGATGGAATTTATTAGCTTTAGATTATTTCGCTAGTTGCCTTTATTTTTGAACGATGTTGATTTTATTCATTGTCATTGGATTATTATTTAAAAATTTATATTAATGAATATTTTCATGAGTCTTTTTATGTTGTGTGTGCAAATTGTTTCCTTGTCCTTTCTTTTAATCTTGAATATTGAGAATAAGTGTATATGAACATGATGAAAACGTGAGTAGTAAACGCTTAGTTTCTTATATAGGAAGCCTATGCAATACCCGAACGTTTACACTCGATCTCGCAGGCGTCAACAAGCAAATAACATGGCCGAAACGCCTGAACAATTAGCAGCTAGAGTGAGGGTACTTGAGCAGTTGTCGCAAAACATAGGACTATTAGTGCAAAACCAAGCTAACAATATGAACAATGGACATGATGACCCCCAAGCTGTCATGGCTAAGAAGATTGCCACTTTAAAACCCCCTACCTTTGTTGGAAAAGAGGACCCTATGCTATTAGAGAATTGGTTACGTGACATGGAGAAAATCTTTACTGCAAATGGAACCCCTGAGGCCCAAAAGGTTAATCAAGCTACGTTTTACTTACGTGAGGATGCTGACACATGGTGGGAAACTGAGGGACAAACCATTAGTAATCAACCAAACTTTGACTAGGATTCTTTTAAGGTTGCTATTAGAGGTCGATTCTTCCCTGAACATATTAGGAGACAAAAATGCAGTGAATTCAATAGGTTGAACCAAGGGAAGTTTATGAGTGTCAAGGAATATGCCCAAAAGTTTAATGAGTATGCTAAGTTTTGCCCTAACATGGTCCCTGATGAAGTTTCTAAGGCACAAAAATTTGAGGATGGTTTAGCTTTCAGGATACAAACTAGGTTAGGAGGAAGTACCTCATCTACCCTTGCAGAGGCTTATTCTAAGGCTTGTAACATGGAGAGGATCTTGCAAAGAGAAGAAGATGTGTTGGGAAGGAACAAGAGGAAAGACCAAAGCAATGCTGATAGTCAAAGTAATGATAAAAGACCTCGTTTTGGTAACAATGGGGGTAATGGTAGGAACAATCACCACGGAGGAGGACATAACGATAGGAATTACCGAAGCCCTAGGCAGAATGAAAACCAGCAAAGGAATGGCAACCAGAGGGCTTGGGTTTGCAAGAAATGTGAGAAGAGTCATTCGGGCTATACGTGTCAACGCGAACCAATTAAATGTTATGCTTGTGGCGAAGCGGGACATAAGGCTAATTATTGTCCCAAGAGGCAAGAAGGAAACCAATCAGGGCAGAATGGACACAACAAGGGCTATAACAACAATGGAGGAGGATCTAGGAACCATAACTTCAACAACAACCGCTCGAACAATACTCAAGCAGGAAATGGTTCAGCAAATGACAAGTACAACGCCAACAACAATCTGAACAACAATGGAAACAATGGAAATGGAGGACGTACTTTCAATGGAAGACTCCACGTTATGAGCAAGAGTGAAGCTGAGTCGGACGCCAACATTGTGACGGGTACTTTCCTTGTAAACTCTAAACCTGCTTTTGTACTCTTTGATTCTGGTGCTTCACATTCCTTCTTATCTAAATCTTTTATCGAAAAACATTCCCTTAAACCTTCTTCCTCATGTCAAGCTAAGGTAACCACACCCTCAGGTGAAACCTTTCTCAGTAAGAACCTTTACTTAGGTATGCCTATTGTCATCTCTGAAACCGAACTACCCGTGGACCTTATCGAGTTTAATTTAAAAGACTTTGATTTGGTTTTGGGAATGGAATGGTTAAGGAAGTATCAGGCAAAAATCAATTGTGCTAAACAGAGAATTACCTTTAGGGGCCCTAAGGGAAATAAACTAACCTACCAAGAAACTACTTCCGAGCCACCAAAGACCAAGCTTATCTCCGCCTTAAATCTCCAGACCCATCTTAGGAAAGGCTACCCCGTATATTTGTGCCATGTAAAGGACACGAGCATGAAAGAGGACGAGTTAGGAGAGATACCTGTAGTTAAGGAGTTTGTTGATGTATTCCCAGATGAGATTCCAGAGATGCCACCTGTGAGAGAGTTAGACTTCAAGATTGACTTAGTTTCGGGAACATGACCTATTTCAAAGGCACCTTATAGGATGGCACCTGCCAAGTTGCAAGAGTTGAAGGTACAACTTGAGGACTTGTTGGATAAAGGATATATAAGACCAAGTGTATCACCTTGGGGAGCCCCAGTATTATTTGTTAGGAAGAAAGACGGAACATTGAGACTATGTATTGATTATAGGGATTTAAATAGTGTGACGGTGAAGAATAAGTATCCACTTCCTAGAATTGAGGACCTATTCGATCAACTTAGGGGTGCAGGAGTATTTTCAAAGATTGATTTGAGATCAGGTTATCATCAATTACGAATTGCGGAAGAGGATATAGCCAAAACAGCTTTTCGAACGAGGTATGGCCATTATGAGTTCACAGTCATGCCCTTTGGACTCACTAATGCGCCTGCTATCTTTATGGACCTTATGAATAGGACTTTTCAGCCTTATTTGGATAAGTTTGTAGTTGTTTTTATTGATGATATTTTAGTATACTCTATGAATCGAGAAGAGTATGAGGCTCATTTGAGGAAAGTTTTAGAGATCTTAAGAGAGAATAAGTTGTATGCCAAGTTTTCAAAATGTGAATTCTGGCTAGAAGAGGTAGCATTTTTGGGGCATGTAATTACAAAAGATGGAGTGATGGTGGATCCCTCAAAGGTTCAAGTAGTAATGAACTGGCCTACACCCACTAATGTGACAGAAGTGAGAAGTTTCTTAGGCCTAGCCGGATATTATAGGAGATTTGTGAAAAATTTCTCGAGAATCGCTCAACCTATTACTAATTTGATGAAGAAGACCACTAAGTTTCAATGGGATGAGAAGTGTGAAGCGGCATTCCAAGAGTTGAAATCAAGGCTTACCTCTGCACCTGTGCTGACCTTACCGAATGAAAGTGGAGAATATGAGGTTTATACAGACGCATCTAAGAATGGACTAGGTTGTGTGTTGATGCAAGATGGGAAAGTAGTAGCATATGCTTCATGACAACTTAAGCCGCATGAGAAGAATTACCCCACACATGACTTAGAATTGGGAGCTGTAGTCTTTGCATTGAAAATTTGGAGACATTATTTATTTGGAGTAAAGTGCAAGATTTATACTGATCACAAGAGTTTGAGGTTCTTGCACACTCAAAAGGAGTTGAATATGAGACAAAGACGATGGTTAGAACTCATTAAGGATTATGATCTAGATTTGAAGTATTGTGAAGGAAAGGCAAACAAAGTAGCTGATGCTCTGAGTAGGAAGTCAAGTCATATAATGAATGCATTAATTTTTAGCAGATGAGTTGTGTGAACAGATTTGTAGGATGAACTTAGAAGTGGTAGAATATGGATATGTGGATACTCAATTAAATGGAATGACGATTGAATCCGATATTTTTGAGGAAATTAGAGTGAAGCAAGTTACGGATAACTGGTTAACTAAATTGAAGAAGTTGAAGGAGGATGGTCAAGCACCTGAGTTCGAAAGTGATGAAAATGGCGTAATAAAGTATAAAGGAAGATGGTGCATACCGCATGATGAGGAACTTAAGACTAAGATTATGACTGAAGCCCATAATTCGCCATACCCAATACATCCTGGTGGTGATAAGATGTACAAGGATCTTAAGAAGAACTTTTGGTGGCCCAACATGAAGCGTGAAGTTGTAGGCTTTGTGGCGAAGTGTTTAACATGTCAAAAGGTGAAAACTCAACATATGAAGCCGGGGGGAAAATTGCAACCATTAGAAGTACCTGGATGGAAATGGGAGTCGATTTCAATGGACTTTGTAGTAGGATTGCCAAAGTCAAAAACAGGGAAGAATGCCATATGGGTGATAGTGGATCGATTAACAAAAACAGCAAGGTTTATAGCTATGAAGAATACTTGGACAATGCAACAAATGGCAGACGCGTATTTTCAAGAGGTAGTGAGATTGCATGGTGTGCCTAAGGATATTGTGTCGGATAGAGATTCGAGATTTCTGTCCAAATTTCGGAAGATGCTACAAGAAGCAGTGGGCACGATACTAAAGTTCAGTACTGCATTTCATCCAGCAACAGATGGTCAAACAGAGAGAACGATCCAGACTCTTGAGGATTTTTTAAGAGCATGTGTTATGGATTTTGGTGGATCTTGGGAGGATAATTTGATGTATGTAGAGTTTTCTTACAATAATAGTTTTCATTCTAGCATAGGAATGGCACCTTACGAAGCCCTATATGGGAGAAAGTGTAGGAGTCCTATATGTTGGAATGATGTTAATGAGTCGTTGGGATTAGGACCAGACATGATTGAGGAGACTACAAAGAAAGTAAGAATGATCCAAGAACGCATGAGGGAAGCGCAAGATCGTCAGAAGTCGTATGCAGACAAAAAGAGGAGGGCATTAGAGTTTGAAGTAGGTAAACAAGTTTTGCTCAAAGTGTCACCAACCAAGGGTGTCATGAGATTTGGTAAGAAGGGTAAATTGAGTCCTCGTTTTATAGGTCCTTATGAAATATTAGAACGAATTGGGGAAGTAGCCTATAGATTAGCCCTACCTATGAACGTAGCTAAAGTCCACAATGTTTTCCATGTATCCCAACTCCGAAAATATGTCCATGACCCTTCACATATCATACAACCTGAAACCATTGAACTTGATGAAACCCTTACCTTTGAAGAAAAACCAATAAAAATCCTTGATACCAAAACAAGATGTACCCGGAACAAGGAAATTAAGTTGGTCAAGATATTATGGACGAACCAGCAAACCGAAGAAGCTACATGGGAAACCGAAGTTGACATGAGAAAGCGATACCCCAAACTTTTCGAACAGGTACGTTGAGTTTCGAGGACGAAACTTTTTAAATAGGGGGGTGATGCGAGTCTATCAAACTGTTCTATATTCTTTTAAAACTTCAGTAGTTAACTTTAAGTTCGAGGACGAACTTTTGTTTTAAGGGGGAGTGTATGTAATATCCTTTCTTTTAAAAAAAAAAAGAGTAATAATAATAATAATGAATAAATTTCAGAAAAAAAAAATAAAAAAAATAAAAAAATAAAAACATAACCCACCATTAACAATAACCTCCCACACCATTAACAATAACTTCCCACATCATTAACAATAACTTCCCACTCTTCCCACCACTCTTCTTCCCACTCTTCCCACTAAACCTCATAACTAACCTCACTTACCTCTTATAAATCAAATCAATTATCCTTAATTTCATTCACATTATTACTCACAATCCCTTCTTCTCCTACAAATTACTTCCTTTATCTCCCATTTGCTAAAAATTCAGTCAAGAAAACTCAAGATTTTGATATTTAAGGTATGAAATTTCATCTCTTTATAATATTGTTCTACCAATTTCAATCCAAATTACACATTTTGCATTTGAAAAAAAAAAGAAAAAAATATAATTCTGACCTTAGCTTTTCCGGCGATACGACGGTCACCGGGACACCACCGGCGTGCGACGGCGGCCACCGGAGCCACCGCCGGCCGACACCTTTTCCCTCTTCCTTCTCCCTTTCTCCTTCTCTCTCCTCCTTCCCTTTCTTTTTCTGTTTCGTGAGTTACTGGAACTCACCTTCTTTTTTATATATATAATAATTATGAGTATTATTATTATTATTATTATTATTATCCTTAACCCTTATAAATTTCTAAATCTTATAATGAAATGAGTTAACTATTTTAAATCCCTGCTCTTCTATACTACTCTTAAAATCTTAAATTACATATTTAAAATTATTCTTTTTAAATAAAGTATACAAAATGAAAAAGAGTCTTTTAATTTATTTATTTCGATGGGTTGATCGGGGTATTAAATTGAGATATATTATTTTCTCGTGTAGACAGCGGATTCGTAGACAGAGATTATTAGAAGCGTACGTTGTCTAGGATCGCGTGACAAGGTAATTCTCAATGTCCATCTAATTAGGACTATCCCGTTAGTATTATGTGCTAAGTGATAATTGATGTGTTTAAATGAGTGCATGATTTGATATGACATTATTTTATATGATGTTATGCTTAATATATTCTCAAATTATATTTATTATTATTTTTGTCAAACTTGAATTTATAATTTTTATTTCGATAAAATTTATATTATTATTTTGATAACGAAATTGGATACGATTTAAATTGGAAGAGAAATATTTATGATATTAATTTCTATTGCCACCAATTGATGTTAGAATGGTGATTTGGAAAATTTGATTTCAGTTGGATATTCCTGAGATATATATTTATTGGGAAAATTTATGATCATAAAATAAATTGTATAATGAATGTTTGTGTGCTCGCGACTAATTATTAAAATATATTAAATCACGTAAAGTGTAACGTGAGGGAAACGAAGCTCTTATATTTGTTGTGATCCAAGTATAAGGGTGATGAACAGGTTGCCCTGTTTGGTTAGTATAGCTGCCGACAGGTATTATTATTTCCGATACTTGATACGATGTTTGGTCTTCCTTCTATTTGTTGTGATCCAAGTAGAAGGGGTGTGCACACTAGGGTTCCCTGAGACTACTCTGCTGGCCTTGAATTATTTGGGGTGACGACCTCTTGTTGAAGTAGGTATAGGGGTAAAGCCTCGGCCTACTGGCGTTGTCGTTCCCTCAAATTTAAAATTGATTATGTGTTTGTCATTATTAATTATCAAATTAATAAATTGGTTTATATGATATTATATATATTATTTTCTCAAATTGTTTTCTATTAAACTCAGCTATATGTTATTTTCTAAAATTATTTCCAATTTGATTATATTGTATTTTCTTAAATCATTTTCAAACTTAATCGTCTTACGGGATGGAGTTGGAATTACTCAATTTTTCTAATTTTGGGAGTTTTTCCCTTGTTTTTCTTGCATTCTTGTGTTACAGGTTATTGATTGCATGGGAATCGCGGAGTGAGGATCACTTAGAAATATAGCTTTTACTAGAGTCGTATTTCAGTTTTAATTTTACCTTAAGTTGTTTAAATTTTATATGGACATAGATTGCGTTTCAGTGTTCTCTTATGTTGTAAACCCTCTTTTAGATTTAAAGTTATTAAGTTATTTCTTAGTCGTTAAGCCTTACATCTATTTTATTAGAAATAGATGTGGCGGTAACACTCCCATGAGTAGGTTTTGGTTCATGTTTTCATTAAAGGTGTTTTCAAAAGTTCGACCATTCTGAGGGTGTTACAAAATCCCCTTGATTCTTGTATAAAACTCTTCAATTGTCATATCTGGTGTTTGCACAATCTTACTCAATTCCTCCTCAATGTGAAACAATTGTGCTGAAGATGATTGACCAAATCGATGTTCAAGTTCATCCCATTCCTCCTTTGCTGTTTTTAGCAAAAGAATACTTTTAAAAATGTCTTCATCAACCACATTCATGATTCAACCAATGACAACGTCATTAACTCGATCCCATGCTTTGCCATTGGATGTGCTTGTCCTGGATCTTTTGATAGTCCCATCTACAAAGCCTAATTTGTTCTTTGCAGAAAGCGCAATGGACATGGCTCTCTTCCATCCCTTAAAACCTATTCCCTTGAACGTAGTATTAACAAGTTTTAAACCAACATCTGTGGGATGTAAATAGTATACACTAGATGGGTTCATGGTGATATCTTGGTGTTTTTCATTCTTGCCTACCATTATAAAGGATAAACGATGCATGAACAGAAGAAAAAAAATCAAGAAACAGAACTGTGTATGTTCTTGGAAGGAAGGGAATAGGGGCTAGGTTCAAAGCAGATTGGCTTTGATACCATGTGAGAAAAGAGAGCTAAGGGAAGACAGAAAACAATCAAATAATTGTGTTTTTTCTTATTACCCAAAGAGAATGATAAATGAGGTACTTATAGGACGTGAAACACAACTAATCCAAGATAAAACAAGAAAACCAATCACTAACAACCTCAAGGATAGTTAGTTACAAAGTGAAACAGAAATAACAAATACTAAAAGAAACACGTGCCATAACAGACGCATTGTCTTGATCCTACTAACTTGATCATCTTTGCATGAAACCTGTACAATGTATCTTTACAACAGCTACATACTTCACTAATAGCTTCAATTACACACTTGTCACAGACCTTGCATACCTTACTTATACCATATGAACAGAACACTTGATGAGTTTAAACATTAGCTGCACAACCAAACTTAAATAGCTACCAACACCCAAGCATAATCCAATCATATATCATAATACAAACTGACAAAAACTACCCAAAACTAGGATACAAAACCTCACGTAAAAAGCCCTTTAGAAAATAAAGAGAATTCTAGAGAAACTAGATGTCACCTACTAATGTTTAAATGAGTTTATTAATAAGTGCCTCTACGTAAGACCATAATGACGATGAGCTTATGAGTTTATTAATATCCCCACTTATTTCAATAGACATGCTTTAAGTTACAAGTATGTAACTAACCTTTTAGGTAAGATGGAATCAGAATTATTTCATTTCTTATTATCTAATGAAATATTTTGATTTGCATTGAATGTTTTATTCTATTTAAAGTTTGTGGGATGTTGATAGTATACCGGTGTAATAGTTTTGTGAAAGTTTATTTTTTGTTCTTTATTATAAATTATTTAGCTAAATACGTAAAGTTAATGAATTTACATTTTGAAAGGTGAAAAGATTTTATGTGCAAATTAAAGAATAGTTTTAAACTTCAAGAATGAAACTTATTTTACTGGAGTAGATTATAACACCCCAAATTTTTGGAAATATAGTTAATGTTATTTTATTAAAATCTCAATTTACATAATATAACATTATAAAAATAATATGAATAAAAGTAATAATAGTTTAGGCAACATTAATTACAATAAAGATAGAAATGTATTTATATAAAAAATGGTAAAGAGACAAAATCTAGTTTTATGTTAAAAACTAAAAAGGAACAACAAAACATGAAAAAATAAAACATATATTTGAAGCATGTACACGCCAATTCATTTGCATCACCGCCTCTTCTTTTTCTCATTTATTTTTCTCTATAACTTCATCATTTTCTCTGCCTCCTCTTCTCTCCTTAGAAGCTTATACATCTTATTCTCAGAATTTTGCTTCTATCTCTATTTTCATTCATGGCAACATAAGGAAGAAACAAGAAATTTTCTGTCTTTGGTTCGTCTTTAGGCGTTAAGGGCTTATTCAAGTGGTGATTTTTCAATCTTTGTGGCGTTCTAATTTTCTTTGGTGGTCGACAAACTCAATTTTTTTATAATTTTATCAGGTTTAAAAAATTAGGGTTCGTGCTATGAAATCAATTTGGGGCTTTTTATTTTTAAGGTTTTTTGGGTGAATTAGTATTAACAAAGAATTAGTTATGTGTTTATTAGTAATTTATATTATTGATTTTCTATGTTTTATTGATTTTCGTATGAAATTTAGTTACTTTCAAAAAAATGCAATTTTACAAGTTTTTGGCCATTTTTAGTAAAAATGCTATTTCAAATAATTGTTATTATTAAGATTTTATCCAAGATAGAATTAAGAAACGCATAATTTAGATCTGTGTAGGAGAAGTTATGGCTATTTCAACTTTAAACTTCAAATGAGCTTAATTTAAATTATATGTGTATAAAATCTGTTATATAACTATTAAATTTGTGAAATGAGTTGTTATTGAAGGTTTGATTTTGTTGGTATCAAACTATGAAATGAAGGATTGTAATTGAAAGTTGAGATTTTGGTTAGTCTTACTTCGGTTTAGGTTTTATTTGGAAATGTAAAAAGAAATGGAGAACAAAATTTATTTTTTTTATTTTTTATTTTTTATTTTTTTGTTTTTTTTTTTTTAAAGAGGGAGCAAAATTTAGTTTGTTGTTGATGATAAGAGTTAATTATAGAGTAGGTTTTATTTGGAAATGTTGAATTGACTATATGTTTTTATTTTTGCTTTGAAATGGTTATGTATTGAAGTATAGAATTTCTCTGTGTTATTGTTAGTCTATTAAAAAATAATGTTGAGTTGGGGTACGATCTAAGAGATCATGACAAATGAGTTGATTAGGAATGGAATTATAAATAATTTTTGAAGGTGAATTGTACTCGTAATTGATTAAGAAACTAGAATAGTTAGACTTAGATTTAATATGAATAGGAATTAAATATTAAATAAATAAGTACGAATCAAATGCTATGAGTTGGTTTTATTGTGTTTATGATAGTATTTTCTCGTTAGGATTTTATGAATCGATTTAGTTAATTAAGGTTATGAGGTGATTTGTTTAGTTGAGCTATGGATTGATCATCTTTGTTGAGTATCAGGTGATAAAATTGGTAAGTTAGGATTAGGAGTTGATGTGGCTAGTTTGTTAAGATGTTGAGTTGGTTTCATGTAGTTTAAATAATAAATTGATTATCGTTAATAATATCCTGAAATAAACTATGAAGTTAGTTATATGATTAAAATTAAGTTAAGCTGTAGAAATGACTACAAATTATATGTTAAATGACTAAATTAAATAAAGATTATGCCTAGATTGTTCATAAATATCAATTTGTTTACTAGTATGTATATAATATAATTGATTATATGTTAATATAAATAAAGATTAGAAGGACATTAAATTAAGAACTAAAAAATGTTTGATTTAGATAAAAGGGAGACATTTCCCAGAATAATGTTTAAAAAAAAAAAATTCCCACTTTACCTAATTTGGGAAAGTATTTCCCAGAATACCGTCCACGTGGAAAAGTGTTTTTTTTTTAATTTTTTCAGAACAAACCGCCACTTGAGATGGCGGTTTATCTAAAGCACAAAAACGCCACATGAAGTGGCGGTTTGGTCAAGGCAAACCGCCATCTCATGTGGCGGTTTGGTCCCTGGTAAACCGCCACTTCATGTGGCGGTTTGCTGGTGGCCTGCAACAATTTTTTTTTCTTTCATTTCCCCTAAATTGTGAACGTAACCTGCATTAAACTAGTTCAATATCATCTATTCCATATTAATCAATTACGAACCAGCTTGATTTGAAATTTCGCTTTGTAGACCTTCGGACTCTGAGAATAAGCAAAATTAAAGCCTATATAGAAATGCTTCGTAAGAATTGGTAACACGACAATTATAAACAAACTTTAAAGCAAAAGGAAAGTGTGGGTGCCGACATAAAAATCAGAGATCCTCATAAGATGTCCACCAAATGTTAGATTCAAATCAACCACATTCAAAGTAGAACTTTTTCTTGATTAATTTACTTTTTTATTGATTTTCATCAAGCTATTCTTAGAAAATCATACAAAGTTAAAATCATACAAGAATATACAAGAAGTTAAAATCATATAAGAATATACAAAGTTTGTTAAACTACAACCCCCGGCCCCTTTTGTTTTGCGCACCGATGGATGATGATGGTGTGAACTCGTCAACCTCCGCAATGACATTAAGAGTAGGAGCTCGTTGTTGACTAGCACGCTGATATGTGATAATCCTTTGCGGAGGCGATGGATGTGGCGGAGGAGTGTTGATGGAAGACGGGGGAACAAACGGCGACATAGTAGCGGATGTCGATGGCGATCTGGAAGACCGACCCTGAGTAGATGAACGCTGGCGGCCTCTTGTGGACCGAGAACTGGATCCTCCGGAAGAGCTACCTCGATGGGCTGAACTCGTTGGAGAAGGAGTGTGGAATGTGTCATCTACGTCGCCAATGACGGGTGGAGTCGGTATGAGGTACTCATAACCCGCTTGACTCAATGCATCGGTCAACGACGCATTAATGGAGCCTAAGGTCTGAGAACATAGCCGATAGCCCACGTTAACTGGCGATGTAGCGGCCCCTTGAATCGTGTCATTACATTGTATCAACACCGATCGGATGCGCTCAGCCTGTTTGTTATCATTATATTGTTAAAACAGTTACTTAAAACTATTACTATTTGTTATGAGTGTTGAAAGAAAACGTACCAGTAACGTAGATGTCGGATGGTAATGTGATCCTGGCTGCGCAAATGCGGTGTTCGTTAGGCGTAATATGGAGATGCGCCTGTACCAACTCATGTACATAGCAGAGCTATGACCTGTGAAGTTATCTCCTCCAACCAATGTAGATGCTCGGTCGTTCCACGCATCTACATGCGATCTATGTTGTACGAGGTAGTTCTTGTCCCCAATCCTCCGATCGATCGCATGTAGTTGACGTTGGGTGTCACAGGCTTGCGGAATTACCTGCTCCAAACCGAATTGACGCATGACACGATCCGGGAGATGTAGCTCGACGATGTCAAAGCAAATAAGAGGACAACGCGATCTCCAAATCTCGTGGCCCGATGTACATATGTGCGGTAGAGCTTCCATCATAGCCGCTGTGTAAGGCTGCCATGTCATCTGTAATAGAAATGAATATGCTTAGTAATGTATACAATTTATTCATAACTAATACAAATAGTAAATGTTACTAACTTGCTCGTCCCGTTGTCGATCTAGTGTGTCCCTGTAGTAGACGAGAGTATGTGGGGAGTGGGATCTCGAAAGATATACGCGAAGCCAGCTGCAAACAAATAAACATTGATTAACATTTTCATCTATCATAAAATAGTGAAATTATGAATTTGAATAGTGAATTGAGTGTTGCTACCTTACTGCCAAAGGATCCATCCCGCGCCGATGCTGTGACCCTAATATCGGTTCAAAATCATCCGCGTCATCTTCCTGATCATGTTGCCCATCCGGTCGAACCGTCCGAATAATGGGCCTCCCTATATGAATGTGCTCCCATGACCATATCTGTAACAACATCAAGCATCCACCCATGTCCTTGGCACCCTTACGAGATGCTCGACATAAGTTACGATACAGATACGCTAGGGTAGCACTTCCCCAACTGTACTCATCTACGCGCTCCAAGTCTCCCAGTAGAGGGAGATATATCAACTGTACCGAGTCGCCGCTCTTGTCTGGAAACAAGATGCATCCAAACAGGTACAAGATGTAAGCTCGGGCATGTCTGTCAACCGTCACATCATCTGCATCATCCTCAAGCGCGCTAAAATGTTGTCGAAGCCAAGTCAGCTTCAATGACGATCCAACGATGATCTTCGGCTGGGTGGGGTCCTGAGGGTTTTCCGGCCAAACCCCTAGCAGCTCATGTACTAATGCTGGCCAATTTCCCTCCCCATGGCCAATGACTGTTTGTCCTTCAACCGGCAGTCCCATGATAACTGCCACATCTTGCAACGTGATCGTTGCCTCGCCAACTGTGAGGTGGAAGGTATGTGTCTCCGGCCTCCACCTCTCCACCAATGCAGTGATAAGAGCTCGATCGAGCTCTAAGCCCCCTCCCAACAACCGGTGAATGTATCTGAAACCAGCTAGCTCGACTACGTCTAATACCTTGTCATCCACCTCCCACCGTAACATACTCGCCTGGTAGTGCTGACGAGTAACCAATTGGGCAGTGGAGCCCTCCCACGCAGCTACGCTCCTGTGTGTCGCCTGAAGCGTAAGCACTGATGGATCAACTGGGCCCGGCATCGCCATGATCGCTGTTACGTGTTTTTCATCGCCATAAGTGTTATAAAAATCATAAAAAATATCATGACTTCCCTCGCATTATCCAAATTTGCAACCAATTCAACATGTTTTTCAATGGGATAATGATCTTTCATGTGATATCTCCACCAATTTGCTACCAATTTGCAACCAATATCATGACTTCCTCACCCCAATACACTATAACGGGAAGTGTAAATTTGAATACAAGAATTTGTGATACTAAGGTATTAGAACACTTATTATAAGGTTCATTTCAAATATAAAAGCTAAAAATACCATGAATATATACAAAAACCATTAAACTAACCCTACAAAGTAATAAACTTTCATTGAAGCATTTCATCAAACACTTTATATGCATACAAAACAAATCCTAAAATTCAACTACAAATGTGTAAAACGTAAGCTTAAATTATGAAAACAATAGAATGTAACAAACAATTAACGTTTTTATAACTTCAATTCAAACAATAATGAACAAAAAAAACAATTTGCATATTGAATAAAAATTAGGGTTTTATTCATACCTTAAATGAGGATGAAAATGAACTAGTACACAAGGAGAAGATGGGAATGTAGTTGATTAGCTTAGTTGAATGAGAGGAATTGTAAATTTGAAGTAAATGAGAGTGAAGAATTTTTTTTTTTTTTAGCAAAACCGGCAGCAAGTTGAATGAAGAGCAAAATGGAATGCAGTGAACAACATCTCACGACATTATCGAGATTTGTACTAATACCAAACCGCCAAATCAAGTGGCGGTTTACTCCACTTTACTTTTTTTTTTTTTTAAAAAAAAAAATTTACCTTAACCAAACCGCCATCTCAGATGGCGTTTTACTTTAAATGCCTGAATAAAACCGCCATTTCATGTAGCGGTTTCATTAAAAAAAAAAATTTTCTCAAAGCAATCCTACGTGGACGGTAAACTTGGAAATACTTTCCCATTTTAAGGAAAGTGGGAATTTTTTTTTAATTTGGCCATAGATTGGGAATAGTTGTATTAAATTTTGAATAAAAAGTTGTTGTTTACCAAAGATCATTAGCTAGCTAAGTCAAATCTATTGTTAGTTACTGTCAAGCACAAATATGTTTACATTGAATACTTCGATCTCATTGAAAAATCGTATTGACTAAGCTTGTCGGCTTACTATAACTGAAAAGATTGATTTTTTTACTCAAATCTTTATTACGAAAAAGGATTACAAAGGTTTGTATCTCACTATAATTGAGATTGATTTGAATATAGGAAGATTTTATTCGTAATATAGAACTTATTGAATCTCAAAATTACAGAATAGTTACAAGAAAGCTTTATAGGTGGTTTTATATTTTGAACGGTTGAGAATACATCAATGATGTCTCAAGAAATTGAAACCTCGTCGAGACTGGATCGATACTACATAATAGTTGGGTACGTTGATCACTACCTCGTGTTGTCATTTAGAGCGTATAATGGTTATCGAAAATAATAAATTAATTCAATCAAATAAATTAATTAAATTAATAATTAATTGAAAATATCCGAAGATTGCAAAATTTTCTGTTTTGGTATAAGCACAGGTCACGGCTCGCGAGTTGGCCAGGTCGCGGCTTGCTACTTTGGCGCTGGTTTTTGCAATGTTTGTTTTATTCGGTGAATGTATTGGGATGTATTGATTTATGATCGACATTGATTCGTGAATCGATGTTGCGGTTTATAAAGTGACATATTACTTCATGAATGGTTGTAAACTCTTCTATAAATATAGAAGGCACGTGTAAGTTATTTCTAATATGAGATTTACATGAGACATACATGTAATTTCTGAATTTCTTATCCTCTCTAGCAATTTACATAGAGAACTTGCAATCCTCGATTGTAAATTTCCATTTTCTTCTTCCACTTAAGTTTACTCATGTCGTTCTAATTTCCTTGTACTAGGAATTTAGTGTAATTCTTTGTATCTCAGAACATATTTCCGGTTTATATTCCCAAGCACCGTAGTAGGGAAGAAATGATGTTTTAGGAAAGAGCATCTCGCCTAGAATTAATATGAAGTTCACATACAAAATCTTCTCGTTACTATGTTCAATATATGGTATTCCTGATGATGAAGTTCACATTTGGTGTATGTTAAGCAAAGGTTTGAACTTGTCATATGTTTTGTAACTTACTAAGTTTATGTAACTTTATTTTATATGTTTGCTTAATAAAATTAAAGTTACATTTACAACAATCTAAAACATCATATTTCTAAAATAAGTATGGCAAGTCTCAAAGTTTTAACCACAAACTTTGTCAAAATTGACAAATTTGTTGGGGAAGTTTTAAAGTTTGCTTATAAGAAAATTACACCATGATCGGGTGATGAGATAATCGTAGAGAATTTTGAAAGGGTGCATTGGTTCGATAAAAAGAATGTGTTGCTTTGATAAAAGGACACGTTGATTCATGAAATGATGCGTTTGTTCATGGAGGGTTGCGTTGTTTTTTGTTTTGATCAAATCATGTAAGAAAGATGGACAAAGTTACTTGGTAGAGATGATATTTGTCAAGTGTGTAAGAGTTGATAAAATCTACAAGTCAAGTAACATCTTTACTACTATTTACATTAAGTAAAATTTATTAAGTTATCTATGTTAAATTCATGTTTATTAATTTTATGATAATAGAGAAGTATAATATGTTACATGTTTAAGTAAGTTTTTATATCCATGGAAATTGGTAAAGTAAGTGATCTTGGTTATTTGGTCTTGTTTATCATTTGGTGTAAATGATGATAATCCATTTTATTTATCAAATAAATTTGATGGTTGGAAGTATAAGTAACTTACCATGATTTTATGATGATTAATTTTATCATCAAAGATGGATAAATTATGCTAGGAAGGGCAAGGCATCAAGGAAGGGCAAGGCAAGGTGAAGGATGTATGTATTTAAATGGATGATTCATGCTATTGTTTTGGAGTTGTTAAGTACATTATATTAGATGGCATCTTAGCATGTATGTTTTTAGCTGTTAAAGATGTCTTTAGAAGTCTTGTATTATAAAGCATCCTATTTTGGAATGAACACCAGTTCTTTATATATTTGAAGTTTGCTTTGTAATGCATCCTATTTTGTACACAATGTTTGAAGTTTGTTTTATAATGCATCCTATTTTGTATGACAAATAACATCATAGAATGGTTTACAGTGAATTTGGAATGGTTTTGTACAAAGCAGCTGTTTACATACATACATAAAGAGAGTAGAATGCTAATGGATATTGATAGTATCTTTTCATTGCTTCAAATGATGAAGTTCACAATGATATACTTACAGAATAAAAAAATTCCTAACCTTACCACCAACACTAACATTAATACCTATTTACTAAACTTACCACCAACATTAACCCTAAACATATTTGCTAGCCTTATCTTTAGAATGGCAAAAACCAACAACATTAGGTAAAACAGTACAACAAATTTCATAAAACAATAAACTTCATTAAGCTATCAATCTTCTTAGACAACCCTAAACCAGTAGCCTTGAGTTCAGCAAATTCTTCCCCATTCAACATCACAGGAGCAACCCCCTAGACCTCTGGAATTGCAACTTCATCAAGATTTTCCTTCAAATCTGCATAATAAGCCCATTCAAATTCTTGGCACGAAATACACTTGTAATAAATTCTTCAAAGATTTGTTACAGAACTTGAGACCCTAACATTGTAGAACTTAGTTGGGTCAAAGTAGCATTTTTTCAACATGGCCCAGCTATCACCAACAGTAACACCCTCAAAATAGGTCGAACTTTTGAAAACACCTTTAATGAAAAAGATGAACCAAAACCTACTCATGGGAGTGTTACCGCCACATCTATTTCTAATAAAATAAATGTAAGGCTTAATGACTAAAAAATAACTTAATAATTTTAAATCCAACAAAGGGTGTTACAACATAAGAGAAGACTGAAACGCAATCTATGTCCATATAAAATTTAAACAACTTAAAGAAAAATTTAAACTGAAATACGACTCTAATAAAAGCTATGTTTCTAAGTGATCCTCAATAACCTGCAACATAAGAATGCAAGAAAAAACAAGGGAAAAACTCCCAAAATCAGAAAATCGAGTAATTCCAACTCCATCCCGTAAAACGATTAAGTTTGAAAATGATTTAAGAAAATAAAATATAATCAAATTGGAATAATTAAAAAAAATAATATATAGCTGAGTTAAAAAAAAATATTTTGTGAAAACAATATATATAATATCACATAAACCAATTTATTAATTTGATATTTAATAATGACAAACACATAATCAATTTTTAATTTGAGGGAACGAGAACGCCAGTAGGCCGAGGCTTTACCTCTATACCTACTTCATCAAGAGGTCGTCACCCCAAATAATTCAAGGCCAGCAGAGTAATTTCAGGGAACCCTAGTGTGCACACCCCTTCTACTTGGATCACAACAAATAGAAGGAAGATCAAACATCGTATCAAGTATCAGAAATAATAATACATGTCGGCAGCTATACTAACCAAACAAGACAACCTGTTCATCACCCTTATACTTGGATCACAACAAATATAAGAGCTTCATTTCCCTCGTGTTACACTTTACGTGATTTAATTTATTTTAATAATTAGTCGCGTGCACACAAACATATAATCAAACATACATTATACATTTTATTTTATGATCATAGGTTTTCCCAAGAAAAATATATCTCAAGAATATTCAATTGCAATATTAATATCATAATATTTTTGTAACACACTGGGATTTTCTGATGTCATTAATTAATATTTTAATAGCTTTCGAGTATTTTATAATTATATTAAATTAATTTTTGAAGTAGTTTTAATAAATTCCTTTCATATACGAATTTAATTAACATATATTTATATTAAAAAAAAAACAATTACGATGCTATAAAGGGGTTCGAATCAAAATAATTATTTTATTTAAAATGTGTGAGCATACAAAGATGAGTTTCTTGGTTGGGCCTCGTAAGAAAATGAACCTAGGTAAATAAATAAATAAATATGTGTGTAAATAATATAAAAGGACAGGTTAGGGTTGTAACTACTCCTTCCCTCACTCACTCAAAACACGCCTTCACCTTTCCCTCTCCTCTCCTCTTCCCTTCTCTCATCCCTCCACTGCGGCACACCACCACCAACAGCCACATTCTTCCTCCACCGGTGAGCAGCCACCGTAGCAGCAGCGCGCTTTCCTCCCTCACGGCACCCAGCAGCAGTGGCTGCTTTGTTCTCTTCCTCCCCCCTGCAGCTCGTGAGTCTCCAAGCAGCGGCAACCACCTTCGTGGTGGTTTTCCCGGCAGCAACAGCACAACACCACCATACCAACTCCTCCCTTCTTCACCCTTCTCTTGTTTCATCTTAGTAAGCCATCTCTTTATTTCTCTAATTAATTTTCTAGCCTTAATTGGAGTTTTATTAAGTATATTGAGTTTAATGTTGGTTTTGTATTAATTTCATTGGATCTTTTTGGTGGGTAAGAATTTGATTGATGAATTAAACATGTTTATGATTTAGGGTTTGAAGTGTGATTTGAAATTTTGGGTGGTGTGTTGATTTTGTATTAGTTTCTTTGAATCTTAGTATGGGTAGTAATTAAATATGTTATCTTTGAACACGAAACGATTAGGACTTGGATTTAAAGATGAAATTACTAATGATGCGTGTTTTATACTATATTTTTGTGATGATTGATCAAATTACTTTAAAAGTTGTTTTAAGATTTAGTCGATTGGTTTTTGTTTTGAATAATTAGTAACGGTGTTGATGTTAGTTGACTATGAAAGTGATTTTGATTGATTAAGAATAATAGCTACTAATTGTTGTGGTTTGATTGTTGTGAATTACAAATACCCTTATTACGTTGTTATTGAAGTTATAGATACATGATATTAGTAAGCCAAGAGCATAATGTCAGCTTATCGTCGATGGTTGCTAAAGTTAATTGTCGTGTTGTTTTGACTATAGTTCTTAATAGCTTTAGAGAATGTAACAAATGATATCTCGATACGATAACTCTAAGATTTGCCTTATCGTTATTTTAATATTATATTAAAATTGTAAGATTTAGTTGTGATTAGTTATATTTGGGTAACGCGAGCCGATATGCTCAAAATTAGTTAATGTAAAGAAACGATTCACACATACTTCTACTTTAAATTGATGGAAAGACTTATGTTATGTTGAGTTAATGATTTTGACTTGTATTGAATGAGTTGTGTGCGAGCTAGAGTAATCGGAAACTCATGTTGAATGGGTGATAGCGGTTACTTTGGTATTTAGTTTGGTATGGCAAGGTATTTAAGGGAACTTATTAGTTCTACTCATAACTTATATAGGTGTCCATCTTGTAAGAGGAAAGTAGAGCCTTAGTCGGGTGATTTTGTGACTTTTGATTGTGCAGTGACGCTTACAGGTACGTACACGCAGTAACGAACCCTTATATGCAATTTTATTTAAGACATTATTGTTTATTGTAATAATATGCACTGCATCAAAACTATGAGATACTAGTGAGTACACTTTATATGAAGAGCTATCGACTATGAAATCCTTGCGCTTAGAATAATTTAGAGAATGAGAGTGTTAATAGAAGGCGGGAACCACCCCCTTATTTATTTTAGAATTAGGTTATGCCTTAATTGGAGTTAGAATGAATCCTTTATAGGTGAATTTCATATATTTGTTGAGTGGCTCAGTAGGTTTTGGCGTGCTGCTATCCCCGGGCACTCATTAATAGTCGAAAGTG
Organism: Amaranthus tricolor; assembly: GCF_026212465.1. Taxonomy (NCBI): domain Eukaryota; kingdom Viridiplantae; phylum Streptophyta; class Magnoliopsida; order Caryophyllales; family Amaranthaceae; genus Amaranthus; species Amaranthus tricolor. Next base: position 14,733,760 of record NC_080059.1, on the reverse strand, counting down.
GAAGTTATTCCCATCTGATAAAGTATTAGATTATGATTAGCTGGTGTGACTCAACTGGATTATGTCCGGTTGATTTAGTAGTCCCCTAGGTGAGGTTCGACGGGACCACCGTAAGGGGGGTATGAGCATGCTTGGGTCATTGGGCGTCGGGTGGACGATACCGCCCCTTGACCGAGATGTTACCATGCGGGCCTTGCAAACCCCAATATGGTGACCTCTTCACTGGTTTAGTACCCCAGTGTGTTAGTTTTTCCCGAAGTTAGGACCCGAGAGGGTCAGCTGGAGGGTGTAACACCCTTAGAATAGGTCGGACTTTTGAAGACACTTTTAATGAAAAACATGAGCCAAAACCTACTCATGGGAGTGTTACCGCCACATCTATTTCTAATAAAATAAATGTAAGGCTTAACGACTAAGAAATAACTTAATAACTTTAAATCCAACAAAGGGTCTTACAACATAAGAGAAGACTGAAACGCAATCTATGTCCATATAAAATTTAAACGACTTAAGGTAAAATTTTAACTGAAATACGACTCTAGTAAAAGCTATATTTCTAAGTGATCCTCACTCCACGATTCCCACGCAATCAATAACCTGCAACATAAGAATGCAAGAAAAACAAGGGAAAAACTCCCAAAATCAGGAAATTGAGTAATTCCAACTCCATCCCGTAAAACGATTAAGTTTGAAAATGATTTTAAGAAAATAAGATATAATTAAATTGAAAATAATTTTAGAAAATAATACATAGCTGAGTTTAAAAGAAAACAATTTTGAAAAACAATATATATAATATCACATAAACCAATTTGTTAATTTGATATTTAATAATGACAAACACATAATCAATTTTTAATTTGAGGGAACGAGAACGCCAGTAGGCCGAGGCTTTACCCCTATACCTACTTCATCAAGAGGTCGTCACCCCAAATAATTCAAGGCCAGCAGAGTAGTCTCAGGGAATCCTAGTGTGCACACCCCTTCTACTTGGATCACAACAAATAGAAGGAAGACCAAACATCGTATCAAGTATCAGAAATAATAATAATAATACCTGTCGGCAGCTATACTAACCAAACAGGGCAACCTGTTTATCACCCTTATACTTGGATCACAACAAATATAAGAGCTTCATTTCCCTCGAGTTACACTTTACGTGATTTAATAGATTTTTATAATTAGTCGCGATCACGCAAACATATAATCAAACATACATTATTTATTTTATTTTAGGATCATAAATTTTTCCTAATAAATATATATCTCAGGAATTATCCAACTGAAATCTCATTTTCCAAATCACCATTCTAACATCAATTGGTGGCAATAGGAATTAATATCACAAATATTTCTCTTCCAATTTAAATAGTATCTAATTTCGTTATCAAAATAATAATATAAATTTTATCGAAATAAAAATTATAAATTCAAGTTTGACAAAAATAATAGTAAATATAATTTGAGAATATATAAACATAATATCATACAAAATAATGTCATATCAAATCATGCACCCATTTAAACACATTAATTATCACTTAGCACATAATACTAACGGGATAGTCCTAATTAGATGGACATTGAGAATTACCTTGTCACGCGATCCTAGACAACATACGCTCCTAATAATCTCTGTCTACGAATCCGCTGTCTACACGAGAAAATAATATATCTCAATTTAATACCCCGATCAACCCATTCAAAAATAATTTAAAAGACTCCTTTTTATTTTATATACTTTAATTTAAAAAAAAGGAATAAATTTAAACATGTAATTTAAAATTGTAAGAGTAGTATAAAAGAGCAAGGTTTTAAATAACATAGTTAACTCATTTTATTATAAGATTTAAAATTGTAAGGGTTAAAAAAATAATAATAATAATAATAATAATCATAATTATAATATATATAAAAAAAAAAAAGAAAAGTGGGTGAGTTTCAGAAACCCACGAAAAAGAAAGAAGAAAGGGAAGGAGGAGAGAGAAGGAGAAAGGGAGAAGGAAGAAGGAGAAGGTGTCGGCCGGCGGTGGCTCCGGTGGTCGCCGTCGCACGCCGGTGTTATCCCGGTGACCGTCGTATCGCCGGAAAAGCTAAGGTCATAATTAATTTTTTTTTTCAAATGCAAAATGTGTAATTTGGATTGAAATTGGTAGAACAATATTATAAAGAGATGAAATTTCATACCTTTAATATCAAAATCTTGCGTTTTCTTGACTGAATTTTAAGCAAATGGGAGATGGAGGAAGTAATTTATAGGAGAAGAAGGAAGTGTGAGTAATAATGTGAATGAAATTAAGGGTAATTGGTTAAATTTATAAGAGGTAAGTGAGGTTAGTTATAAGGTTTAAAGGGAGGAGTGGGAAGTTATTGTTGATGGGGAGTTATGTTTTCTTTTTTTTTTTATTATTTTTTTTTCTGAAATTTATTTATTTATTATTATTATTATTAAAAAAAACGGTTGTTACAGAGGGGGCATGAGCTCATACTTTGCCATGGGCGCCGGGTGGCCGATAACGCCCTTGGCCGTGTCACTATGCCAGGAAGTAGAGAAAAGATCCACTGATAGAAATATTCATTGATATAAAGTTTATTCATTGATCGAAAGTTATTTAATGATAGAAGGTTCATTCTTTGGTAGAAAGCTTACATGTTGATAGAACGTTTACTCTTTGATAGAATATTTACTCATTGATAGAACATTTACTTATTGATAGAATACTTTATGCTAGTGAGAAGTGTGCCGTTAAGTTACCTCAAGGGTATTACAGACTATGATCACGCTTACCTTAAGATAGACAAGCTCTATAAGGTCATGTGTTAGGTATTCTATTAATGCCTTGGTCGAGTTGAACTATACGTATTTTGCAAGAGTTTATGTTTGAAAAGAGGAGCGTGAAGACCTGTATCCTACCTAAGAACACATGGTTCGGGTTGGAAAGCACGTAATGAAATTAAGAAGTATAAGTGGCCGATAAACGGTTACTATCTGTGCTTGCATTTTATGAAATCATCTTATGTTGTTTTATATAATGTTATCTAGTAGTTGGCCTTATTATATTTGATGCTAGTTACTAACGTGTACGTGTGTTTATGTTTGATTGTTGATGACTTTCTATGATTGTCCTGCTTTGACACATTGGCCTTTGGTACTGGAGCTTCTTTTGCATTGCATTGCATTTGGGGAGAGTGATGAGGGCGAAGCATAACCTGTGTCATACCGCAATCTTTCGATTTTGTAGCTTTTGTTATCTTTTGTAAACTTTGGTTGTATATGTTTTTTTATGAGGCCGTGCATCCTCCCTCGTATATTTGTATTTATGCTGCGTAGTTTATAACTCTGTATGGTTTTAAGGAATTAAGTTTTTTTAAAACGCAAACGTCAACACTGGAACCACGATCCATGCTTCGCATGTTGATTTGAGAAGCCGGCGACGAATCATTCCGCCGTGACATACCCTTGATAGGCCGTTGGTGCCTTTACTTTATTAGTTTCTAAATTAACTTTTATTTTTCTATAAAGGCGCACAGTTTTAAGGCAGATGCTGCCAAAATTTCCACTCACCTTGGTAAAGTTAATATTTAACGTTTATCTAAATTCTTTTCCTTTTCTTTTATGTAACACCCGAATTTCCTCCCGTCCTTTACGGTTTCGGTTTCGTTAAGGGGTCGAAAATTCTGGGGTGTTACAATTTTTCTCCCAAATTCAATCGCATTTAAAATCATTATTAAAATAATAATATAACTTTCATCAAAATAATAACATTATAAGTATTTCTCTTTCAAATTAAACCGTATCTAATTTCGTTATCAAAATAATAACATAAATTTTATCAAAAAAAAAAAATAGTAATTATAAATTCAAGTTTGACAAAAATAATAATAAATATAATTTGAGAATATATTAAGCATAACATCATATAAAATAATGTCATATCAAATCATGCACTCATTTAAACACATCAATTATCACTTAGCACATAATACTAACGGGATAGTCCTAATTAGATGGACATTGAGAATTACCTTGTCACGCGATCCTAGACAACGTACGCTCATAATAATCTCTGTCTACGAATCCGCTGTCTACACGAGAAAATAATATATCTCAATTTAATACCCCGATCAACCCATTCAAAATAAATAAGTTAAAAGATTCTCGTTATATATACATAATTTATTTTATTTAAAAAAAACAATTTCAAAATGTACTTAAAATTTTAAAGAGTAGAAGTAATGATTTAAAAGAAAAAGATAAAGTTTAAATAATAATTAAATAGGATTTATATAAAAAAAAAAGAAAAGAAGAAAAATAAATAAATAAAATAAATAGAATTGGGTTACACAGCCCCAATCCACGAAATGAAAAGAAGTGAGGGAGAGAAGGAGAAAGGGAGAAGGAAGAACGAGAAGGTGCCGGTCGGCGGTGACTCCGGTGGCCGCCGTCGCACGCCGATGGTATTCCGGTGACCGTCGTATTGTCAGAAAACTAAGGTCAGAAATATATTTTTTTATCAAATAAAAGATGGATATTTTTCAATTAGCATAAATTTTTAGGTTTTGGATATAAAAACCTCTAACAAAATGATGAAATTCATACCTTTAATATCGAAATCTTGCGTTTTCTTGACTGAATTTTAAACAAATGGGAGATGGAGGAAGTAGTTTGTAGGAGAAAAAGGAAGTGTGAGTAATAATGTGAATGAATTAAGGGTAATTGGTTTAATTTATAATAGGTAAGTAAGGTTAGTTATAAGATTTAGAGGAAGAAGTGGGAAGTTATTTGTTAATGGAGAGTTATTTTTATTTTTTTTATTTTTAAATTTCTAAAATTTATTTTTTATATAGAATTATTATTACTATATTATTGATTATTGATTATTATTATTATTATTATTATTATTATTATTATTATTAAACAAGATGGATGTTACACCAACTTCAATGAAATTCACGTTTGGGGTTCTAGATGGCCTTGTAGAACTTCCTAACTACACCTTAGTGCTAGATGAGGAGTACCTTGAGGAAGCTATGGATGGAGAGGAATAGTAAAAGCAAAAGTGAAGATGGAGAAAGATTGAGAAAGCAAGGGAGTTAATCGTGAGTTTATAAGGGAAGACAAACTAATCATAGTTAGCTAAATTTCAAAATAAGCATATAGAAAACGACCAAAACTACATTAATGTCACGGTTGTTAGAAGCATTAAATGATAGAGGTACCATTGATAATTAAAAAAAAAATTTAGGGATAACAATGATAAAGTGCAAAAACTTAGCAATACCAATGATAATTTCCCCAAAAAAAAGTGTTTTGGAAGTGTATATACGTAGCATTCAAGGCAAAAATAGTATATTATTAAAATGAAAAATTACCTAGAATAATATGATCTTTTCATGATTTTTCTACAATAATCTCACCTATTAATTAACCATAATAATCCCAACTTTAGGGAGTATTTTCTTAGAGTAAACTCGGGTAACCGGATAACTTGCTATAATAGTTAATTTATTAAAAAAGTAAACTGAAAATTAATGTAAAATTAGAGAAAAATTTTAAAAACTTACATAAAAGATTTTAAATAATAAAAAAAATCAAAAACAAAATTTAAACATTTTTTTTACACTTTTTCGATATTTTATTGTGTTTATCTATTTTTAAAGAATAAAACTTAGTATAGCAAGTCATCTGATTATCGTGTTTACTATAGGCATATATTATCTAAAGTTTAAATTATTCATAATTAATTAATAGATGAGATTATTATAAGAAAAAAAAAAAAAAAACTAAATTGTTCTATATAATTTTCCACGTTAAAAATTTACCACATGTATGAACTAGTAGTTTGCCCCAAAACTTAAAACCTTATACAGGTGGTGCACAAAAGAGCACGGTAGTAGACTGATTTTTCATCTCAGTAACAAATGGCATACCACATACCTTATTTAAGTTTTTATTTTATTTTGTTATGGTTAGACTATTCACTATAGGTTAGGAACTAGGTAGGAAGACAAATGAACCACTTCATGTGACTTAACACGTGCCTTTAAATTAAAAAAAAAAAACCCTTTTCTTGAACTTCTTCCTGCTCAACAAGTTCCAATTTTTCCCATTCTCAGTCGTCGTTATTGAACACCTCCTTTCTATCCCCTCTTCTCGTCGCTTTTTTCATGCGCCGGAAATTTCCCGACGTGTAACCACGACGCTTTTTTGAACTACTTTGTGGCCTTTATTGGCGGTTTCCTGATTCTTCTTTGTGCTCAACTTTTGCTGTTAAACGATTATCTTATCAGCCGTTGCCGCCGAATTGATAAAGTTTTTGAGGCTATTGTCTTAGGTATTTTTTGATATTTGAAAATTTTTTAATATCTGAACTCAAATTCATTGGAAGTAAGCAGGAAAAAATATCTATGAAATTTTGATTTGTTTAGGTTTATAGTTTATTATTCAAGTCCGTGGACATTTTCAACAATTACTCCAAATTTGATCAATATTTGTCCTTCTTTATTTATCATCAAAAATATCTATGAAGTATATATTAGTCGCCGTTTCTGCTGACGCTAATCTGTCTGAGGTATTGTTTTATTTTTGAATTGTTTTTGCTAAATTCAGACGCATTGAAAGGAGCAGGAAGAAATAACTGAATTTGGTTAGGAAGAAATATATATCGTTCATTTGTTCTTTCTTTGTTATCAGAAATTAGTTTGTGCATTTTTTGTTAATGCTCGCACTCTAGTTGATTAATTAATTAATTAATTGTTTGAGCTTTGAAATTTATGAAATATTCGTATGTGGCCTAGCTAGTGATTATTAAAATGTAATTTTGAAATTGTTATCTCATTAATTGCTTGAATATAAATTTTATTTGTGAGCCTTTTAAATTTTAATGTTTAATTCCTGGATATGTTGATTGTTGACCAAGTTTTCTTCTTTTTTCTTCTCTTTATCATTATGTGATTGTGTAATGGGTGATGGAAATGTTAATTATGATAATGTTTATGTTTCATAATAGTTAGCAGCTCATTTTTATCAACATCAAGTCAACCAATAATTTTTAATTGTAGTGATTGGAACAAACATGATTCGTATAATACTTTTTGATTACTTTTACCATAGTGATGTTAATTTGGTATTTATAACTGTAATTGGTTGGAATTATGAGATTTAGGAGGATGTCCTTTACGTACCACTTTTACCAAACTTAGTATAAATTAGATATTCTTAGTTGCAATATCTTTAGTGCTATGTTTGTAAACAATGATTTCATTTGAAAATTTAAAATTGACTCAAATTTAATGTTTGATAAATCAATGAAATGCAATTTTAGATTTGAGTCAATTCCACTACCATTATTTTAAATGTAGTTAAAGTTGAGAATTTGAAAATGAGTTCTCAAACCTTGTCATTCTCAAATTCTTCCTTTATGATTTAAAATTGAAATCTATAATTTGAAATGAATTACTTAACTCCAAACACAACCTAAAAGTATTCTCAATTGTGTTTGGGTATAAGTTGTAGAAATTTTAATTGTAGTTGCTTAAAATACTAGTAGTATATTTATAAATGTGATTGGTTCGACAAAAAATAAGTGTTTTATCAATTCCCATTTAGTATGTGATATGTTTTTTATTACTTACAATCTTGTCCCCCTATTGGCATGATTAGAGAGATGTTATTTTTCCAAAGATTTTCTCGGACTTCAAGGGTGGTGAGTGCATATCGATGGTGTTATTCTTGCTCATCAGCTTCGAATTCTGCATTTTCGATGTATCACCAATTGTTCAACTCTAATGCGACAATAAATCCTCTTTTGACTTCTAAGGTGCATCAATATCTTTACTTTCTTTCTCCCCTTTGCTCATTCTTTTTCATTATGTTTTGTATGTGGATGGATTAGCTTTTTTCTTGAATGTTGACTTGTGGACTTCATTGCTTAAGATTGGTTCAGTTTATGTTCTTATTTGGTTTATTTCTACTTATGTTTGTGCTACCACGAGGATTGGGTCGTTTGTGTTCTATTGTTCTTATATTACTTTGAAAGTTTTCTTTTGGCTGTATTTGCCATCATTCACTAGTATGAGATTTTTTTGAATTTATGTGCCTTCATGTAAGTAGTTTAGATTTTAGAGTTCTGAAAATTCTTATGAGGAAGCTGGAAAAAACAAAAAAAAAAAAACATAAATTTAGTAGGTGTTCATTGGTAGAAAGGCAAATGTCTAGCTTTAATGATTCATCACAGTTTTCTCTCAACGCATGCCCTTGAATTAGAGACACCCAATTTCTGATTCGTCTTTCAATTTGAGTAAATTAATTTATCTAAAATCCTGATCTGATGAGAACTTCTTGTTATGTATTGGGAGCTTTCATTCAAACAACATATTTAAATCTTTTAAGGTGAATAGAATACATCATTATTGCTTCTTTTACGAATAGTGAAGCTATATATAGTGCTTTGGGTTCATTCTAACCTCTTGAATGTAAATGATGTGAATTATATATTTGGTAATGCTCAAGTAGGAGATCAAGTGGGAGCTCAAGTGGTACGACTTTTGACCTCCCAATCATGGTGGTTTGATCCTCACTACCCCTTCATTGTGATATTGTTGGTAAAATTTTCACCAATAGGGAAGAAATTGCATTATTTACGGTAAAAATGTGGACCAAGTAGGAGCTTTTTTGTAATTTAGGCTCCTCTTATTTCCCTTGAGCTCATAAAAGGGTTGTCTTTTAGGTAATTACATTATATTAATTAAAATGACACGGAAAATTGGGAAGAATTTGCATTATGTATAAACCAACAATACTTTAAATGTTTTTCTTTGCAAGTTTATGAGTTTTTGTCAATTAGTGAATTTATATAAATAGGAGTACTTGTGGTTGGAAGTTGCATGGGATATTAGGGTTTAAGATTGAAGCGGTGCTAAATTTTGGTTGTCTAGTGATGTTCATTGCGTTTGGCCCATGACATCAGATGTGACAATATTTATGTTAATTCACAATGTTCCACAATTGAATCAAAGCACTAAGCACTAAGCACTAAGCGCTAAGCTCTCATAGGCGTGCTTTGGTATTGCTGTTTTTGATTGCAATTTGTGACATCTATTTATGTGGATGATTAGGTTTTATATTATAGACATGTGGGTGATCTATGTGAAAAAGGTTTGACTAAAGAAGATCATTAATTTATAAAGCTGGGTTAGGAGATGAAATAAAAATGAAGTCGTTATGTTTCATTACCGTCGCTTTATGATAGATTATGAACTTATCACTACGCAAAAGTCCGTTACGTAACTCATGGTTTAAAATCTGGGAGTAACAACCATTGTAGGTTGTTATTCTAACATATTAGCCATTTTAATCCCTTTTTATTTTACGTATATTAGGTTTTAAACATGGAGTAAACATGCGGCCGTTATATCTCGATGCGGCCATTTTGTAACGGGATTTTAGTTCACGGTTACGAGATACCGCGTTTTGTAATGACGAGTTAAAAAGAGACGCATCAAAACAGAATTCGGACAGTACGACCGTTTCAGACCGGAAATCTCATAATCACGAGCGAGATTTGCAAATTTTCAAGAAACTTTCAAAAAACAATAGAGCAAAAACACAAAAAAAAAAAAAAAAATTGAAAAATAGTCGAGAAACTTACCAGATTCTCTAATCCCATCTTCAAGAAACTCTATTTAAGGTTTGGTTTCTGATTTTCATAATGTGTATTGAAGTTGCTATGAATCTTTTTTGCCGCTGAATTGTATTTTACGGATTGTTGGTGAGGTTGGACCGTCGGAGTTCATGTCTTCATGTTGAAGATGAGAAATTACAATCTCTCACCTCCATTTGATTGAACTTCTCAAGAAAGCTAGAAACTAAAAGCCTTTTACAGCTGAATAATTACATTTACTGACGACTCTTGATGCAGATTGTACTTCTTCAATAATTACTTTCTTTCAACTCACCTCAGTATTGTAGCAGCCAGCTGTAGTAAATGATCAAATGTGGAGTTTAAAATTTTTAATCAAAGTTATTAATAAATGGTGTTGTATGGTATTTTATAAGTTATTAGTTCTTTCGTCCCACTAAATTTGTCTCATTTTCATTAATCTATCTCAAATTAATAAGACAAATGGAATTAATAAAGTTTAAATGGGGACCACATATAAATAATATCATTTGACTATGTTTAATTATTAACATATAAGCATTTTAATATGCAACTTGTTAATAATAGTAGTAATTTTTAAATAAATCACTTTAAAAAATTTTAAAAATAAATAAATACATTATGTATGAAAACCGCGACCCATTACGGGATAATCACATTTTTCCGCTACCGCGACTCACGATCGCCACCACATTTTTACACCATGGTTTTAAAAGAACTATCCTAAGTTTTCTTTTAAATGCATAATCTAGAAAATTTGAATTGTTAAGAAATGGAGTTTTTTTTTTTTTTTTAATTTATTTTCAATGGAAAGGCCAAACGCCTGCACCTAAAAGAAACAAAAGAAACATGTTATAGGAGGAGGCTGTCTTGTTCCAAAATTCAAGTTGTCAGAAAAGCCTTGAGAAATCAATTACTTCTGGTTTGAAATTGTATGTTTTTGCGTTCATAGCACCTTGCTGCCCTCTTGGATTATTTTGATGGGGCCTCATGCCATCCAAAGTATTATTTGTGTGTGATCATGTCATCTTGATAATTTAATGAAGGTTACACAATTCATGTTACTGATTTTTTCTTGCAATATTGTGATGATTTTGATGGGGTTACACTTACAACATTATATATGCTATTTTTCTGCCTTTGCTCATGTTTGCATTTCCAATGTAGTGGATAGTGAGTCAAGTAGTTTTTTGGGTGTCAGTGCCAATTCTTTGCTCACTTTATGGAGTGTTGTTTTCTGTAATTTATAGAATGTTATTTGTTTGAGTGACTAAAATATACATGTATCTCTATCATAGTTCTCAGTCCCTTTCTAAGATAATTTGTAGTGTATAATTGTGATATCCATCTCACAAATCCTTATGATTCATCATGTTGTTCATAAGTTGATATTGTCTTTAATGTGCAGTATGAAACATCTTGCAGTTTTCTTCATGCAGCAAGACATCATGTCCATCATAGTGCCACATCTACTATTGAGGTTAGGTGTGAATTTTGTTGTGGTTTTTTATTCAAAGTTATGCATGTTATTTTTTTTTTTGGATGAGTAATGATGTTTCACTTTTCTATCTTAAGGCTTAGATTAGGATTTGAATTTTGAACCTAATTTATTTCGGGCATTGTCTGCGCAATGGGGAATGGGACAAGAATTCTAGACCTTAATTTTAAAAGGCGCAAGGCACAGTGAGGCGCAAAAGGGTCGCATGAGGCGTACAACGAAAACGAGAATTTTTTGTAGGAGAGGCACAACTTTTGACTTAAAAGCTCATAAAACAATTCTAAAACATGTTTGATATGTGAAATAATGATATTCATATGATACTTGCATGAAACATTAACATACATCCATTATATTGCGCTAAAATTTACTAAAATAGTAAAATAGCACAAGATTGTACCTAAATATACATGTTAGAGAAATATGTTATGCGTTAGTTGTAACCTATGTTGCCTGGATTCGGGTATGTATATTGGGTACGGGTGTGGGTCCCAGTGTCCAATATGTTTTTTTAGAATTTAAGGATACGGGGACATCATCCTAGTATTGGGTACGCCTATGGAGACTCGAAAATTTGAAAAATAGTTCTCAAATGAAATAAAAGTACTTAGAGATAAACATATTTGATAAAAATTATTACTCCCTTCATTCCACTGAAAAGGGGACATTTGCTTTTTGACACTATTCACTTATTACTCTTAATTTTTATATTATTCTTAATCTATAATTTAAAACATACTCAAGTGAGATCTTGGTTGATTCATCTTAATGTAAAGATTATTAATATCCACTTTTAATAATATTTCCTTATGTATTTTAAGTGATATTAAGCATTGAATAAATGCATTGGATAGCGTGAAAAAGAAAATGTCCCCTTTTTAGTGGAATGGAGATTGTATTTACTAAATTTAATACTCCCTTCTATTCGCTTTACTTGTCCCATTTGGTTTTTCAACACTATTTATCAATCACCCTTATTATGTGATTTGTTATTAATCTATAAGTTACAACATAGTCATGTGGGTTCTTGTTTAATTCGTTTTATTGTAAATTTTATTAATATCAACTTTTTATAATTTTTACTCAAGCACAATTAGAGATATTTAAGATTAAAAACGTGCATTGGCAAATGTGCCAAAACCAAATGGGACAAGTAAAGATAATAGGAGGGAGTAGTAAATAAAAATAAGTGTATGATCAATTGATCCATCATTATTCTTAATTGGACTTTAGAAAAAATTGAAGTATGATGGGGAGAAATAAAACACATAAAAGAATTAGTGGGCATGTCATAATAAATGTTGTCAACTTGTCAATCAATAAAAAATACTCAACTACTATATAATGAACAAAAGGGTAAAAAGAAAACAATACCTTTCTCATATACCTTTTGATCCAAGATCGAGTGTTCATAGGCCGGTTACGTTGGTTCTTGAAACACTTGGGTTTAAAACATTTTTTCACAAGTCAGAATTTTTTACATGCTTAATATGGGATCACAAATAATCACATGGTACAAAATTTAAGGGTGGCATCATATTGGTTCATGTTGGTCCATAATATTACCTATTTTATTTTCATATTTTATTATGTTTATCTAATGAAAAACTAAGAAAATCAAGGGTCTAATACATGAATAGGATTGTTCAGTTTTAATGTATTTGGGGGATGAATTTGTTTATTATGTATAGCTAAGGGCAGTGGCAGATCCAAGGTTCAGAGTTCCACGGGGCACCATCAAATGAATGAAATTTTATGAAAATTGTTCGTCAACTTCGACAGATTTTCTTTTGTAATCAAAGCCTTTTTTCAGCCCACAATTCAAAAAACAAAACTTCAATGTGCAAGGGATAAATAAATTTCAACAATGGCTTAATTTTAAGATTCAATTTCAACAAGGGATAAATAAACAAAACTTCAATGTACCTCTGCAATGTGGCCAAATACATTATCTTTATCTTTTGTGGCATTAAAGAATTCTGCATTTGCTTCATGCTTCTTTACAACGCACATTGCAAGTTGGGTGATGCAAAGTACATGCGTGATATGTTATAAGTTGCATATAGAAAACTCCTCAAAAACTCTACAATTTGGTTATACGAAAGCTTACCATTTGCAATTTCTGATACATCAAACAAGAGGAGAGATCTATGGTGTGTAATTAAATGGTACTTTAGGCAACGGTTGACCTCTTCTCAACACCAATGAACTTATCGAACATACTCAATCTAGAGCATAGCAATAGCTTACCAGACACAACCAAAAAAATAGGTTCAGATTGAAAGCATTGAAAAGAATGACAACCTTTTTTCCCTTTCTCCTCTCTCGATTTGCTTTTTTTCTTTTGTTTTTTTTTTTTTTACTTTCTTTAACATATATAGCAAGCCATGTAAGTAGAGGCATGATTTAACATTGAAAAATATTCAATTAACAAACACATTAGCATTACTAAACGCATTAATAAACACATTAACATAACAAACACAATAACAAATACATCAACATTAACAAATGTTCAATTATTCAAAGTAGATAAACAAAAAAAAAAAAAAAAACAAGGACTAACTTTCTAACAATTTTCAAGATTAAGATTTAGATTAACGATTACAACATTAAGATTAAGATTAAGATTAAAGATTAGAACATAAAGATTAATATTAAGATTAAGAGTGAAAATACCTTAAAAATCAAAATTCTGATTTTTAGGGTTTGTTTTGTGAATGGTGGCAGCCGACTGCTGAAAGCACACAAGCGCTTGGGGAAGGAGGCAGCTGGGGTAGGCAATCGGTCGGCGGCAGAGCTGTGGTGGTAGTTTTTGATTTTTTAGGATTTTATCTTTTAAAGAGAGAAGGGAGTCTTTTTGAGAGCATTTTAATTTGTGAAAAGTGAAACGCGCGTTCTGTTCCTTCCCCTAGATTTTGAATTTTGAATTTTTTTAAAATCCCCCTAGGGCACGTGTCAGGGGTTCCCATGAATAGATCCGCCCATGGCTAAGGGGCAATGAATATATCTTCTAAATATCAACATAATTGCTTGAAGACTTTTGGTACATGAACTCTTATTCATTCATGAATTTGTTTACCAGCAAAGGGGATGTATTGACCGAAAATAAGGGATGTATTTTAGAGCTTCTAGTATCTTGTATTAGCCCTATAAATAGGAGTCTTGATGTGATGTAAAAATCAGAATGTTGTTATGCTTATTATAAACTTTGAGTTTATTTCTCTTGGTCATCTTTGTATTTGTCCAAAGAATCAAGATTTCCATTAATACTTTGAGTTTATCTTGAGTGTTAATCTAGGGGAGATTGAGTGTGTTCTTGTCTCTAGCCTAAATCCCAAATCATCGAGTTTGTTTTGTGATTTGGCTCTTATCCTTCTGTTCTTTTTTTCTGTCTTACAAATAAAAATTAATCTAAGTGTTCTCTTGATTACACTTACATTATTTGGTATTAGAAGCTTTTGGACTTTGGTGGATCGAAATGGCGTATTTTTTTTAAAAAAATGGTTGTTTGTGGCTAATAGTCTCGGCATATGGTGTAAAAAAAAAATTTTAAAAAATAAAATATTGAGACAATGGGCACTAATGGAGATCTTGCAGATATGTTGCGTGTTATTTTTAAAAAATTACATAAGTTGGAGAGGAAAAATTAAGAAATAGTTGCTGAAAAAGAAAGTCAAAATGCTCAAATGGATATTATGGGTGAATTATTGTTAAAAACATCTAATAGAATCAATGAAAATATGAAATGGAGGAAGAAGATGGTAGTAGTGTAGGAAGTTTTCGAATTTTTGATGAAGGTAGGGGGTTGAAAATAGATCTTCCGAAGTTTGATGAAGTCATGATAGCGAATCATTTCTTGATTGGCTACGATAAATTGAACCGTGTTTGAATACAAGGGGTATGATGATAAAAAAAAAGTTTAAGCTTGTTGTGCTTAAATTTGCAAAACTTGCTACTTTAGGGTTTGAAAATTTCAAAGTTAATAGGAGGAGAGCCGAAAAAGAAAAGGTAGATTCATGGGAAAATTTGAAAAAACAAAAGATGAAAGATAAATGGGTGAGTAAGGAGTATGAACAGGAACAATATTTGAATTAAACTCATCTTTCACAAGATAATGGCATGTGTGTGAAAGATACATAAAAGAATTTGAAAAACTTTGCTTAATATGTGATTTGTAGGAGAAAGAAGCCTTTGAAATTGCTTAATTTGTGAAAGGATTGTCTAAAACAATCAATAGAAAGGTGGAAGTCACTCACTACACTTATTTTAGTGATGTGTCCAAATTGGCTCTGAAATATGAAAGCCAAGACAAAGAAGAGAAAGAGAAGGAAAAACCAGAGAACTCCTTACAAAAATACTTCGAAATTTACTCCTTCATACTCTGAAGGGGGCACCTTTCAAAGTAAAGCAACATCATGTGGTTTGAAAAATGATTTAAAGAAAGAAAAGGCTGTTGTTACCCCCAAGTGAATTTGCTTTAAGAAGAAAATGTTTCAAGTGTCATGGAAAAGGGCACACTCTAGCAAGGCTGTTTTGATTGCTACTCAATGTGCTATGATGGATGAAGAGGAACAAAGATACAATTTTGTTTTTGAGGAAGTGGAGAATGAATACGATGAAGAAATACAACCAGAAGATGAATATAACATGATGGTAGTAAGAAAAGTGTTGTTTAGTGAACCATAATCTGATTTGAGGCAAAGAAATAACTTGTATCATACTAGATGCAAGATTGGTGAGAAGACTTACAATGTGATTGTTGATAGTGGTGCTCAAACCGATGTAATCTCA
This sequence comes from Amaranthus tricolor, assembly GCF_026212465.1. Lineage (NCBI taxonomy): Eukaryota > Viridiplantae > Streptophyta > Magnoliopsida > Caryophyllales > Amaranthaceae > Amaranthus > Amaranthus tricolor. The sequence goes on along the minus strand of NC_080059.1, from coordinate 14,717,806 downwards.
ACGGAGGCGGTGAGTAAATTGAAGTTGACTACTAGAGATCATGTTGAACCATACAAACTGAATTGATTGAATGATAGCACTAGAATAAGGATGAAGAAATAAGTCCTAGTCTTTTATTCTATTTGAAGCTTTGAAGATGAAATGTGGTTTGATATACTACCCATGGATACTTGTCACTTGTTGCTTGGAAGACCATGGCAATTTGACCATAATTCAGAGCATAGAGGACAAAGTAATGAATATGTTATAACCACTAAGGATAGTAGAAAAGTTAAATTAATTCCCTTACCCCCTAAAGTTGCGAAAAAAGAAAAAGGAAAAAGAAACTCTCTTGTGACTTGTAATGAATTTAAAAAATAGTGGAAGAGAATGGTGAAGGGTATGCTTTAGTTGTAAGGAACAAAGATACAAAAGCTACTTCTTGTGATAACTCGTCATCCTTAAATGAGTTATTGGAAGAGTACAAAGATGTGTTCCCTGATGACTTGTCCAAGGGCCTCACCCCAAATAGAGACATTAAGCATGCCATTGACTTGATTCAGGAGCACGTTTACCAAATTGAGCCGCTAATAGATGCAAATCGGATGAAGATAAAGAGTTTGAGAGGCAAATGAATGAGTTAATTGAAAGGTGTTATGTGAGAGAAAGTCTTAGTCCTTGTGTTGTTTCTATGTTGTTTTTGCCTAAGAAAGATGATACGTAGAGAATGTGTGTTGATAGTCGGTGCATAAATAGCATTACCATCAAATACCATTTTCAGATGCCTAGGTTGCAAGACATGCTTGACAAGTTGAGTGGAGCCTTAGTCTTTTCCAAAATAGACTTAAGGAGTGGATATCATCAGACGAGAATAAGGAAGGGGATGAATGGAAAACTGCTTTCAAAACAAAACAGGGGTTATATGAGTGGTTAGTGATGCCATATAGGCTTTGCAGTGCTCCTAGTTCTTTTATGAGGTTGATGAATGAAGTTCTCTGTCCGTTTATCACTAATTTTGTTGTTGCTTACTTGAATGATATTTTAGTGTATAGTAAAATAAATGAAGATCATGTGGTACATTTGAGGAGGTTGTTTGAAAATTTGAGAGAAATGAAGTTATACGGGAAGCTTGAGAAATATGTATTCATGAATCCTAGTGTAGTGTTTAAAGGGTACATTGTGACTGGGGAAGGAGTCCTTGTTGATCCAGAAAAGGTGGAGGCAATGAAGTCTTGGTTGGCTACAACCAATGTGCATGAGGTCAGGAGTTTTCATGGACTTGCAACATTCTATAGGCGGTTCATTTAAAAAATTCTCAACCATTATGGCTCCTATTACTGAGTTGACCAAAAAAAGGAGAGTTTGAATAGGGATAATATGCTCAAAATGCTTTTAAAAAAAGGAAAAACTTGCTTTGTAATGCTCCAATACCTAGGCTTCTTGATTTTAATATGTGTTTGAGGTGAAGTGTGATGTAAGTGGGGTTGGAATAGGGGTTGTCCTTATTCAAGATAACAAAAAAAAAAAAAAAAAAAAAAAAAAAACAGTGAGTTACTTTAGTGAAAAGTTGAATGGGGCTAAGTTGAATTATTCTACTTACGATCGTGAGTTTTATGCCATAGTTAGAGCTCTTGATCATTGGTCTCACCACTTAAGACCAAAATCATTTGTTCTTCATTCTGATCATGAGGCTTTAAAATTTATACATGGGCAACAAAAGCTAAACAAAAGACATGCAAAATGGGTAGAGTTTTGTAACATCTAAGGCTCCCGAGATAATCAAAACATATCAAAGAAGGAGGATACGAAGTCAATAGGTGACATGTTAGTTTGTTATTTTGTTATGTTTTTAGCGGGCCTTTATTCTTGTTAGTGGGCTCAAGGTCTTAGGCTTAGAAGGCTATAAATAGGGATAGCCTCTCATTGTATGATCTTATCTTGTAATTGGAATAAGAATTCAGAAATAAGGACTTTATACAACACTCGAAGTTGTGTGGGAGTTTACACAATACTCGAAGTTGTGTGGGAGTTTATACGACACTCTAAGCCGTGTGTTAATCCTTGTGTTCTTTTGGTGTTTGTTCTTTTATTGCTCTCAACAAGAGAACGCAGGCAGCAAGTGTCACAACAGGTATCAGAGCGGTTCATTTGATCTATGACAATGGGTAATCCGAATGCTCCGGGAAGGTTGGAAATTCTGGAACAAGAAATGGCAAAGATCAAAGAATTTGTTATGGGGTCGGGAAGAGATGAATTAGTGACCACAGTGGGAGAAATCGCCAAGAAACAAGACAAAACGGAACAAATCTTGGCCATATTAATGGAGGGACAAGCCAAAAACTCTCCATTACAAAGACTGGTCAAAAAAATCTCTTTTCTTCTTATGGGTTTAGCGATACACATAAGGCGCACACTTTTGTGCGCTTTTTTTGCTCCTTGTGCTTTTTGCACTTTAAGTTGATGAAGGAAAAAATGACTTTAGTAAGTTGTTATATAATAATTAGACAAAAAAGTTGTCTTTTGAAAAAGGATTTGCTCTTTTACAATTTTACAACTTTGTGGACCTCACTCTCTAGTCTCACCCGATTAGGTACAATCTATTTTCTTTATTTCTTTTCTATCGTCTTTGTAATAGATTCATTTTTTTATTCTATTTGAATTGTCATCATTTTTCTTCTCTTCTTATGGCTTCTTAGATTTTTAATCTTTCGGATTTTCTTTTCTTCAATAATCAATCTATTGTCTATGTTTTTTTTTTTAAATTATTCTATTTTTCTTCTTTCAATGCTCTCTACTATTTACGTGTCTTTAGATTTTTATTGCTTTTTCTAAGTTATATATTTTCTTTATCAAAATAAACTATTATCCATCTCACGACAACATTATATTTTGGTAAGACAATATCAAACTTTAAGAGCCCTTTTTCCTAGACTATATAATCTATCCACCGTACATAGGCAAAAATTCTGTCTTTCATGTTCTATAGTTCAGCTTACCATTCTAGAGAATTTTCGCCTATCCTTAACTCCTGATAAGAGGATTTGGATTCTTTACTCTTCTTTGAGTGACTCATGCACCTCGCTTTTTTAATCGTTGCCTCATAATTCTTTGCTTCATTTCTCTCTCCAAAATGATCTCAGTACCCAAGATTCCCTTTATAATTAGAGCTTTTTATTGGCTCATGGTCCCTGGGCTAGCTCAACCCAGCAAGCAATGGGTATTGCTTTGTGTTCTCAGCAAGAAAACCATTAACATGGATACACCAAATACATAGTAGCTTTGCCTTTTGACGTCATTCTACAAGTTGGAAAAGTGCTTCCGTTGATCATTCAAGAGTGAATGCTTTGGTGTTTCTTAATGCTATTTTTGCTTTTATATTGATCCTGCAGTGAACATTTGTATGTTAGCTGAACTTGTGTATCCATTTGTTATGTCACCAGATGGAATTTTTTTTTGTTTTCTTTTTCTTAGACCTTTGTTTTTAAATTTCAGGGTTATCGCTTAAGTTGAATAATATGTTTTCGCTAAATGGAAATCTTGTATTCCTTAAGTAGAAATTTTTGAGAACCAGCTGTGGCCTCGTGCTTTGATGAAAATCTGTTGTATGTGTGTGTTTAGGGCACGCGCATGTCATTTGATGAGTTACTCTGTCTTCTTTTCCATGCGGGGCAACAGGAACTAATATTAGGTCATCATAGGTTACGGGGTGGGTGTTTCGAGAGTTTCTGAAATTAGTGAGACTTAAAACATGCGTAATCTGTTTTGCTGTTAGGACATGTTTTTTTTTTTTCTCTTTGCCCTTTTGTATTTCCTGAAAAAAAAGCTGTAAGCAATTACAGTATCCAATATAGGCATCTGTTTGTTGCTTTTGAATAATTGTTGATGGGTATGCCCATAAATGGTTTTTGTTTAGTTAATGAAGTGGTAATAAACTAAAAAGAAAAATGCTTAAGTCACAATTCTAATTGTTTGTTTTTGTTTGATTTTAAACACATATTTCATGCTGGCTTTATTTCTTCTGATAATCGCATTTTTTATTCATGGTTCTAAGTGTGTATATTTTTTTGTTTTAAAGTTGCTTAAATCCTTTTGCAGGACCAATCAGATCCATTTTCCCTCGTTGCTGATGAATTAGCACTCGTAGCTGATAGATTGAGGTCAATGGTGGTTGCAGAGGTGAACAAGTTACTTGTCCTTGTCCTGTAAATGAATAATAAGTAATTTCTGAATAAGGAATAGGTCTATAGATAATGGAGACTATATGGTGCTTTTTTGTTGGCATCTTGCAGGTCCCTAAATTGGCATCTGCTGCTGAATATTTCTTTAAATTAGGAGTTGAAGGAAAGCGCTTCCGCCCAACTGTATGTGTTAATTGCATATATTCATGGTTTATTCCTCTATTGTGTGCTTTTAAACTGTGAATCTGTGATATAAAGTGACATGATACTAATTGTTTACTTGAAAAATGCGATATCTGAGATAATCTCCAATGATGCTCATAGAGTCATAGTTTACAATTGGTATATTTATATTTTTTCGTGGTTCTGAAGTTTATGCATTTTCTGGTGTATTGAGTCCTACTGTGTAGCTGTAGGACTGGGACATGGTGTCTCCATCACTGACATTGGGCAAAATGATTCTAAAAATATCACCTTTGTGCGATTGACTTACACAAATTCCACCTTTGCATTACATAAGAACAATCCCGCCTTTGCATCAACTAGAAAAATCCCACTTTTAGCTAATAAAATTTAGCCTGCCTTGACCTTTTTGCTCTCACCCAACATCACCGTCATTATCCCTAAGACCACCATTAGCTAATTATTCAATCACAGCAGATCTCTCTGCTCACCTTTCCTGTTGCTCTCCTGTCCAGCAACCTACAAGACTACGATTACCACTCGAAAACCATCCATTGTCCCTTTTCTTTCACTTCACCTTGTTGCTTCCTCCTACTTGCTTCTCACTAACCACTCACCAATGCTTCATTTCTGTCCACCCTCGCCTGGCAAAAGTAGAAAATTTACTCTCTCATTCTAATTGGATTTTGAAAATTTAGAATTTACCCCATCCAAATTAGTAAACTAACTTTTTAAAATTTTGGGAAGAAATAAGTGTTTATTAGGGGGGCGAAGCAGTTCGCAAAACCAAATTGGGGAATAATTAAAGAAGAAACTCCCAGAAGAGAGGAAGAAACATTAATCAATCAATGGTGATGAACGCGGGAGCAAATCACTCTTTGAAATGAATACAGGCCTGTGCTTGCAAACAAATCAAATCCTGTGATTTCTTTGTCCCATTTGTTTTAGAACTGAAAATCCTGTGATTTCTTTCTACCCCTTCAAAATTTGAATCCATTTCAAATTTGAAAAATGTTTGAGTTGATTCATCAATGCGGTGTAACACCTTCAAATTCGAAATGGAAAACTGAGGGTGTAACACCTTCAAAATTTGAACATTTGAAAAATGTGCTAGGAAATCCTCATCTTAGCTGATAAGGGTGTTATTGCCGCGTTGATTCATCAAGGAAACTAGGGCAACTCAAATATCTGTAATCAACCATATTGAATTGCATCCGAAATAGTCTATAAACTATCCAAATGTTAAAAATTCAAGAATCTAATTACATGAACTAAAATGATCTTCTAGGTGATCCTATGATCCCATTATTCCCCACTCTCAAGTCCTACTACCCATTTGCAAAATAGAGAGGAAGATAATACTAGGGAGATGAACTCCCTATATTGGAAAAACCGAGACTCCATTTCATAAAATAATTGATTTGGAAAAACGTTTTTAAAGAATTACTTAAAAATGTGTACTTGCAAAACTAATATACTTTTGAAATGCTGAAGTCACATGATCACATGATCATAAAATTACAAGTAATCGTCATTACTCTCCAATACAACTATTTTCATTTATTTAAAGAGGGACATGAAAGAGAATGCCACTATCTAGTGGAAACCTCATTTGTCTCCTACTTGAGTGGTGGGATTTTGATTACACATCAAACCTTGGTAAATTAGAGCAAGGGACATTGACTGATAGCCTCAAGGCCCTCAACCAACTTTCTCATTAAGGTGATCATTCATCATAGACCAAATGATTTTTTAATTTTTATTATTTAAATTTAATTTTTAACCTCAATTAGAAATTCATCACAGAGATAACGTATCCTTTGACCACATCTTCAAAGTATTAGAAGGATTAATTAATTCAATCTGTCATCACAATCTATCAAAATTTGTTAGTATTTGTGTATTATTTTCCTGGTTTCCGTAAATGATGAAGAATCTCATCCCGAATAGTGTCACTAACAAATAAAAAATTGATAATTTACATTTATTAATGATCATCATCATAAAGTGGTAATATTAATAATAAAAGCATTTGTCTCCAAAAATACAATTTTCATTTTTAATCACAACTTAACATATACTTAAAATCCTATCGGGAATCCAACTGTACGAATTTCCTTCTCTGGATGTTTGGAATCTATTTTTCCACTCTCCTGGCTTAAATCCGGTATCAGGTTTATAATTGTGTGACAGATTCCTCTTCTTATTCCTGTTTGCACGAGTGTATTATGAATTTTATATAGGTCATAATTGACTTAGATCTGCACCTAACTGGGTTTTCAACACGGAATCTTGCTGAACAATTTAAATTTTGATGCACTAGACTTGATTTAATCTTGTCAAAGCATGTTGCTTAGGATTTATTTGCCGTTTCGTGCAGGTTTTACTGTTGATGGGAACAGCTTTGAACATGCCTGTATCTATTTCTTCAGCTGATAGACTATCGCCTGCTGTACCTGTTGTAGTAGTTGATAACCTGGAAGCAGAACTTCGAAGAAGACAGCAGTGCATTGCTGAGATCACTGAGATGATACATGTGAGTATATATAATTATCTGCTGCTTTTCCCTGTTACGTGTTGTTTATAAATGTATGTGGTTTAGGCCAACACTTTGACATAATGTTGTAGGTTTAATTGTTTGGTGTTTTTTTTTTATTTGTGCGTGTGTGGAGGGGGAGGGGGGGGGGGGGTGGGGAAAGAGTGGGATAAAAAAAAATGCTTATGTTTGTATTAAGGCTATCCTTGTCACAATATGTGTGATACATTACTATCTTTTCTTTCTTAATATTATTACCTTAATAATATTTAGTGATGGCCACGGTCCGGGTTGGGCCGGTTTCATGTGGAACCTGATTTGAACGTTTCCGGTTCTGGGCAGTTCCAAACGGTTCCTTGGTGGTTCATGAGGCGGTTCCGGCTGTTCCAACTCCCGGGTCGGGTGGGTCGGACCATCGGTTCCATTCTTATCTTTCCTTTAAATATAATATAAAAATACTATAATAATGCGGACATACCTTTGATGATTACTTGATTATTAGCGAAATTCATTACTTGTCATCGTTATTAAAATATTTACTAAAAAGAAGGAAAAAAAATAAATTAATAAGAAACGATAAAGATGATTAATAAAAAAAAGGGAGAAAATGGACTTGAACTTAGTACCTGAAGGAATATTATGTTGCCTACGTATCCCGAAGGAATCAAAGCCCACGTAGTTCTTTGTCATACATTTTATTTGTAGTTGTTGAATGTTGATTGATCGTTGTCCGATATTCATGATCCTATTCGTCTTCGTCATCATCATCATCTTGTTGGTTAGATGCTTTTGCTGACTCTCCTCCTGACGATGATGTAGATGTATCCATCATCATCCATGGATCATCATCGTTCTTGAGTCCTCGTGTTTGGAGCTCCGCTTGATCTCAATCTTTCTTGCAAACACATATTTGAATAGTATGTGGAGCAAGACGAGATCTCTGTTCATCTAGAACTCTTCTACCTACACTAAAAGCAGACTCCGACGCAATTGTAGAAGCAGGAATTGCAAGGATATCCTTTGCAAATCTCGATAATATGGGAAATTTTATTGATTTTTCTTTCCACCATTTTAAAATATTATAACTACCTTGGTCAAGGTCAAAGTGATGTTTAAGATAATTATCTAGTTCTAAATATGAAGCGGAGGGTAAGGAAGAAGATGGTCCTACAAAACTATCATCTTGGCTTATTATGTTAGCTTTTATGGGATTATAATAAGTGGGACGGGCCGAGACGCTAGCACGTCTAGACGTATCGCGACTTGGGTTATATACACTAGAATAGTAATCATAAAGTTCTGCTAAAAGTTTTTTACAATTTCGAACATAATTATGTACGTCACTAGGCGAGTGATCTAATGATTGGTAGTAAAATCCAATTAATTTAGTAAGGATTTCCATCTTAAAACATGGGTCTAAAATTGTCGCAATTCCATAAATAAAAGGAAAATCAGTTAAATACGTCTTTCACTTGTCCATCATATCTGCAAGAATCAGCTTTAAAAATATATTAGTATCATTATGCGAATGTTTAAGAAGATGATAAAAAATAGTAATACATTCACTTATTACTAAGTGGACGTTTGGTTCGTAAACATATGAAAAAATCTTAGTTGCGTGGACATACGCTTCTAACATTTTCTGTACGCCTATAGCTAGTTCCCGTGTTTCATCACTTATACGGCTATCTGTACACTCAATATACAGTTGTGTTATAACCGGACGATAACCAATAGCCTGTTTTAATAAATCATTGGTTGAGCCTCAACGTGTAGGAGTATCTAATGACCAATACACTTTTTTTAGTTGATAATGGTCACATAATTGCTTATATCTTCTCTTTACCTGTCCAACTCTAGGCCACTTCACTATGTCTCTGATGGGATCTAATAAACCGTTGGGCCGGGTGAACCGGTCCGGTCAGGTTTCCGGTTACGGGGCGGTTCCTTGGAACCAGTGGTCCGGGTGAACCGGCCCGCGGTTCTTTGGTCCGGTTCAGGCGGTTTTTTTACGGCAGTTTCGCGGTTCCGGCAACTTTTTCCGGCGGTTTCATGGTTCCGCGGTTCGGAACCTGTTGCGAACGGTTCCGGTTTCGGGACGGTTTCAAGCGGTTTGGGACCGGTTCGGTTCCGGGTAACCCGCTCCGTGGCCATCACTAATAATATTATTAAAATTTTTATGTTGACCTTGGCCCCCTATTTCTAATTTGATGTTTATGTATTTTGAAATTGCTGCTTTGTATTTCATGAAAATTAATCTATGGCTGAGAAAATGTTTGAGATTACCTGAATAATAATTTTTTTCTTCTGCAAACGTTCAAGATGTTACTTTAAATTAGCTTTGGTTCTTTGTATTTCTATTACAGTGTATGCAACAAAAAAGGACAACTTTGCTTGCAATGTGTATCTGGAGTAATGTTGTAGAACTGTAAGATTATCAAAACCAGATATCAGGACTTATTTTGTGATTAGTTGATAGTGAACATTAAATGTGATTTTCCTTGTTACATTTTTCCCTGCTCCCTTAACTTATGTATGTATTAATCAAAACATTTGATTTTGTGTTTTATTTCATTAGGCTACTGGCCATTTCTATATGGTGCTACTGCTTCTTATGTTGCTATTACCTCCATCCAATAACTATCCCATTCCCATTTTAGGTCTTGTTCTTTCTGTGGTTAGTTTTAACTTTGTATTTCTTAAACTCTTATGAGAATAAATATTTCTGGTGTGTAATTTTATGTAATTTATATATGGTGCATGTTTTTGATATTTTCAATATTTGCCTTATTAGTGATGTTCCAAATGTTTTTATTAGCTTCGAGTTGATGGACACCCTTTTGACTTTTAGCTTCATGGATTTATGCTTGCCATGATAATTTGTTTCTTGGTTTGAAGCGAGGATCTTTTGTTGTCTTAGGTGGCTAGCCTTCTTCATGATGATGTGTTGGATGATGCCGATACAAGACGTGGTATTAGTTCATTAAACGCAGTCATGGGCAATAAGGTAATGTTTACACCTTCTCCTGCTGCATCACGCATGTCAAATGTGGTAGAGTACATCTTGGTCATTGTACTACTTTTTTTTTTTTAATGGGTCTTGCTAGCTGACATTGACCTTAATCTCGTGCTGAGCTCTATTTAAAATTTTATAGGGTTTGTCTCAAAATATTTACATGATAAAAAATGTTAATATTATAATCGAGAATTAAATATTACAACTCTAGAAGTTTTTTTGTTCTGCCATTTTATTTGGACTTTTCAGAATTTCAAAACCAGCTGCTTGTTCTGTGCTGTCTGCTAAACTGTAGTATTACTTCTAATTTGATAGCTTAAATAGTTGCTTAGTGTGTGAGTCATACAACATTCTGCTTACGGGTAACTTAAATTGACTGATAGTCTGATAGGGATTAATTTGTGGTGTACTCTTGCCTTCCCCTCGTGTGCTGATCTCAATGGCTTGTGATGGACCTTGTCTGTCTTATAGATAGCATGTCAATGATAAAACTGGGATCAATGGAATTGAGTGGGAACTTGAAAGAGTTCTCTTTGATGAAAGTCTTGTTTAAGGGAGATCTTTTTAAATTGTCCATGCACTTAGAACGAATAAGATGATGTTTTTTATTGAGTTTTTCTAATGGGAAATTACAAAGTATAATACAGGAATCTGAAGTAAACTTTAATAGAAAATGAAGTATTGAAAACATTTCCTTTTTTTTCTTTCCCTTATTTGAAATTCCTAGTTACCATAAAATGTGATATATATTATGATGTGTTGCATCTTGAAACTATAGCCAATTGTGATTAAGGCAATAATAAGTGCAGGGCTTTTATGAGATACTACGCAAAAGTCTCTTATAATGATCGACTCACTCAGCCTTGTACATTGCAGACCCTGAAAACATCTGGGAGTTTAATTTTGGAATTGAACTTTTTTTCTCGTAGTTTGTTGTTCAGATGTCTTATTCAGTTATATGTTTGTCTTATCAGAGTTGCTCTCTGCATTTATGGCCTCTAACTTCTAATTTAGCATAGGGGTCACAATTAGTTTCCAACCATGTGAAAATGGCAGAGATAGTCAGCTTTCTGTCCATAATAATCAATTTTATGTTCCAAAATAAGCTAAATTACTTGATTGTCATTAATCCATAAACACAATACTTAACATAGACCACAGCTCGCTTCATAATCTCACACAAATAAGTAACATAGACGATGTATTAGAAATATATAGTTCCTGAACATAATTCCTTTACAATGGCTAACCAAATCGATTTTCCAACCCAGAAAGGAAGACTATGTTATAAAGTTGACTTTCTAGGCTGAAAATGGGTCTTTAACAAACTTATTACAGAAAAGGTACTTCTCAATTATTTTGAAAGTATTACACTATTCATTACATTTTTGTGTCTTGAGTCTCAACAGTGTCCTTTAAATACTAACATCTTAGCAACCACTCAAGCTACACCAAGATCCACATCCACTATTACAACTTTGTAATGTCAGCATAGCTCTTGCCGTTTAGAAATTCTTGGGTAATGCTCAAGAGCCAGAAATCGACTAAGTAAGCTGCTTGCAGGAGAAATAGCAACATATTTTTTCTGTCAAATTAATTTCTTCCGCACAATCTAAATGAAAATCTACTTCTTTAACAAAATGCAGGTACAACAGAAATATCACTGTTGACCTATCTTCTAGAGCTCTCACCAATGTTCAAGCTCATCTGCCTGCACCCTTTTTCCATATAAAAGTGCAAGGTTTGAATGGAAAAGTTTGCAATCATTCTCCACCCAGCGCCCAACACCCTTGTCCATACTTCACATAGTACAAAAATAAGGTCGTATCGTTTCATATCAGCCGTATCGTTAAGGTTTTCACTATCGCATTATAAAGGTGTAAAAAAAACCGCATTTTAGGTCGTTCCAAGCGATATTTCATGGTGCAGACCGATATTTGGCGGTACGGCAACTGCATCATCCCCGTTACTGTATCATTGTATCTGTTACCTTAACCATGACCGCTACCACGTTTTTGCACTATGATACTATATACTGAGAAAGAGTTTCAACATTGTATGCTGTCAATATTAGTTCTTGTATGCTTGCATATGTCATACAGGCATACAGCTATATGTGTGCATATTGTCCAAGTAGGAAGTTTGGTATTCCCAAATAAAACATGGACCACAACAACGTAGCCATTCCTGCTGCTTAAGTATATACTTCATCTGTTTGTTATTAGTTTCTATATTTCTCTCAAGTCTGTGCTTGTCTTTGTTGAAGGGTACTGGATTTTGATATACGAGGTTTCTTCTTTGTTTAGCTGTTATTCTTATGACTGGACGTTAATTTGTTGCATAACAAAGAAGGAAGAAGTTTAAGCATGCCCTGTTCAATATGCATGCATTGGAGATGTAATTGTGTTCTAACAATAGAGTTTAATCTCAATGTCGGCAATTATGTGTTAGGACATGTAATCTGGAGCATAAGTGGATTTTCAGAATTCATGCAAATGTGTGTCTTGTTATAATGTGCTTTCTGTCTGATCTATATTTTTGTATGTGTGTGTTCTCATGATGCTCTATGAAATAAGTAATTTAAATTTTTTAAAAGGAATTGGAACACCTTTTCCATCTGATCTATATTTGTGTGTGTGTTCTCGTGAATAAGTATGTGAAAATTGATCTATTTAGTGCATGTTTCTTGACTTTGTCTATTATACAGAGCAGGTTGCAGTTTTAGCTGGTGATTTCTTGCTCTCCCGGGCTTGTGTAGCTTTAGCCTCTTTGAAAAACACTGAGGTAAATGTTGAACTTTTTTTTGAGGTTATGAGTCGTGCCTTTAGTTATTTTTTCTTCATATGCGACAAACTTCAAATGAGATTTCTTTTTGCAGGTGGTATCATTACTAGCTACAGTAGTAGAGCATCTGGTCACTGGTGAGACAATGCAAATGACAACGACATCTGAACAGCGTTTAAAGTATGTTTTTTTGTTCTTGCATTTATCTTTGCTGCATTCTTGTGAAAATTTGTCTTCTAGTCTAGTACACTGAGATTTAAATGATTTGAGTGTTCCTTATACAAAAAATGTGTATATGAATGGCATTAAAAAACTCTTGTCATTTGATGTATAGGTCTAGGAAAGTTAAATTTGAAGACAAAGAATTTTAATGGATGGGTAAAAGCAAAACTAAAGAGTGGGGCTCTTTATGGCATTGTACAAAAATAAGGCCACACCATATCGTATTAGTTGTGTCGTAAAGGTTTTAAATTTACCGAACTGATATTTTCTGCAACGTTAAGGTTTAAAAAACCGTGTTTTAGGTCGTTCCAAGCGATATTTAATGGTTCAGGCCGCCGATATTTGGCAGTACGACAATCACATCTTCCTATCACTGTGACCGTTACTGCATTTTTGCACTAGGCTTTATGGACAAAAAGAATTTGGGAAAAACTTCTGGTGATAACTGTTAAATTGTTTTGAATGATTGATATGAAAGGAAAGATTATGAACTTTGAGTTTTGTTAATGCACTGAAGTACTTTTAGATAAGCTCTTAAGCATTGAATTCCATAATTAATATCTTTGAGCATCAGTAGCCATGTTACTTTCGGGGGGAGCGAGAATTACCTGGTCAAAGTCCTGGGTAGAGTGTCTTTCCTACTCATATTTTGAATTTAGTTCACCTAGATCTTATCTATCGTTTTCCATGTAGCTGGAAAATACCATTATCTCTAAATTTTTTTCAATTGTCTGAATGATTTGTGTAAGATATTTGACTTATTTAAATGTTTTTGGTAAAGAATTCTCATCCTTATTACAAGTTATAAATACATGTGGAACCGATTACATTTTTTTCTTCAGCTGTTCAATAAAATATTTATGTAGGGTAGTGAAAACTTTCGTGAAACGTCTTCGCATCTTATGTCATCAACCAAATTCAAGTAATGTGGGGGTGTTCCCTATCTTAGTTAGGATAAGGTTTGGCGTTGGGTTTGTTAATTAAAATGTTTATCTAGAGGAATTCATGGCATTTAAGTTGTGTAATTTGTAAAATTCCTTATAATCTTGAATTTTTTTGACATTGGATCTTTTTTTATTCACTTTCTAGGTTAACATATTTGAAGTAAAGGAACACTAATATTGTCCTCTTCAAATTCATACCATTTCCTAGCACTTTTAGTGAGGCTCCTCTTAGGGTGGGGCAAAGAGGGAGGACGTCTTTCATTTAAGAATTTTTAGTTTTCAGCTGTTCCGTTATGCTGTCATTTAGGTATTGAAAAGGGTTGGCAGTTAGCACGAGATAGGTTTACAACATTTAGAAAGTGAAACAAGCTTATATTCATCAGATTGTTGACATGCTGAGTCTTAGTAGTTAGAAATCTGTATTCTGTAGTTCGAAGTGTGCATTTTATGTCTTCTACCGTAACTACTGGAATTTGAGTAGATAGCTTGAAGTTGTTTACCATTAACTGACAAAGCTACGAGGATATTGGTGGAGGAATATTAAGATTGAGCAATTTGCTGGGGTGATAATTTAGTTCATTTCCACTTGCAGCATGCAGTACTATTTGGAAAAAACCTATTACAAGACAGCGTCATTGATCTCAAATAGCTGCAAGGCCATTGCTCTTCTTGCGGGGCAAACTACAGAAGTTGCAACGTTGGCTTTTGAGTATGGGAAAAATCTGGTGGGTTACCTCTTCTTTTGGCATATGTTAGATGTTGAAGAAAATCGAATAAGAAAATCTACTTGTCAGATCAGTGAAGAGCTTTTCTTTATGGAGATAAACTTCCTCCGTTCCATTATACTTGTAACTGATAATGATATTCTCTCACATGATGTGTTAATCGGTTGCAAATATTCTAGAACAAAGGTAATACAAAAATCACATAAAAACCACTTGGAAGTGATGAAAATTAAAATCCGGGTACATATTCTGTTTTTTGAGATACATATCTCAATGTCATTTTGGTAAATATCCGCAATTTTGAAATGAAGTACATAATCAGTGTCTGGAAATTGTCAGCGGCGTTTTCGTAGATATTTTAAAATTAGGAGCTCAAAACCCGCACATATAAAATATGTACCCCTTTGAAGGACTCATTTACCCCCAAATTTAAATTTTATGATTTTCATCGCTTTAATGGTTTTCATTAGATCCTTTGCGTGTGTGCGTGTGTGTGTCAAAAATAGAGAAAGAGGATGAAAGATAGGAAGATAGAAATATAGAATTGATGTTAAGATAAGTTTTGTGAATTAAGAAGCTCTATACAAAACCTCAAAAACAATTATAGCATTCCATTCTCTCTCTACTCTACTCAACTCTACTCATAGAATGCTCCTCTTTCTAGGTTCTCCTACGAGCTTCTCTCTAATGAAGTAATAGATTGTACTAACTTAATTTTGATGATCTTCCATTTTTCCCTTCCTTTGTGTCGGTTCATGATATTTAACTGTGTATGCAAATAGGTTTAGCTAGGATTGTAGAAAATTGAACCGTGTGAGCTCTTCAATTATGAGTAATGCTCATTACTGCTCTAATTTTTTCTTTCTTATCAGGGGTTGGCGTATCAATTGATAGATGATGTTCTTGATTTCACGGGCACATCCGCATCACTTGGAAAGGGTTCACTTTCTGATATTCATCATGTAAGGTTCCCCCTATTTTTCTGTGATATAGGCTTAGAGCAATAATTCTGGTGTTGAAAAATTCATTTTTTGGGCATCTGGGACATTTTCAAGCACAACTAAAGCATCTGAAGGCCTCATAAAATTGACAAAATAACCTGATCTTGGTTGTTAGGTTATAAAAATTGAAATATTTACAAACTTTAAAATTTGTGTTACAATGCAATGAGCATTTGACGCTGCAATATTATGCTACTGCATCATTCATAGTCCTTTTTACAAATTGAAACAGAATTGGTCTTTAATGCTGTTCGAATACAAATAACTGCAAATGTTGAGATACCTTATATCATTATTGATACATACATGCATTTATCTGTTAAAAAGTATATGTGTGAATGTATGAACGTATATGCTCACTTATTTTTCATTTATTCACACAAGAGATTCCTGGATATTTTTTGTCTCTCCGCAGTCTGGCTTTGAGGGGTGTATTTTCATTCCAAAGATCCAGACCATTCTTTAGAGGGCTTAATACTGAGTTACTAATTTTCTTGTCTCTTCTCAAAATGCTGCATTTTGTTATGGTTTTCACAGGGAATCGTCACAGCTCCACTGTTGTTTGCCATAGAAGAGTTTCCTCAATTAAGTGAAGTTGTGCAGCGAGGCTTCGACAACCCGGCAGATATAGATCTTGTATGTTTTTTTTGGAACTTCCCATTAAAATTTTGAATCCTGTTTTGTTTCTTGTTCTTTGTATTTCACTTAACTCTGCCTTTTATCTTATCCTTGGTGGCAGTTGAATTACTGACTTATATCTACTACCTTTGTTTTTTTGTTTGTCCATGTTTGACAAAATAGTTGAGCTTTTTGGTTAAATATGAACAAACAAAAAGACAAAGGTATTATTTCATATTGTGAGCTATTTTCAACATCTAACTCTCTCTGAATGTAGTGTGCTCTTGATGAATTGTAATTTATGCAATAGCTTGATGACATCTGCATATACCTAATTAAACTACTCCCAAATGATCACATTTTCTTTCATATTTCTTGTGACTTGTGTGTTGTGTCTATGTTTGTATTTTCTTATCCCCGCAAAATCATATTCAGTTCTATTAATTTGCTATTGTAGTCCAATTTTTTTTCTTATACCACCAGAGCAAAAAATTAATGTAGAATGGAAAAAGTCAATCAAAACAATGAATTCACCTGGAATAGACTTGACTCATTTAATCATCTGCATATGTAGGCCTCTAATAAGGTGTACCTTTTTATCTATACATTTTTACAATTTTTTGATGAAGTCAAAGATTTATAGTTTTGGTTTATGATTATAATGGACTTGACTCATTTAATCATGTGCTTTTCTGTGTGAAGTTGCACATCATGTTTGCTAACAAGGGTTAGAAGTGACCTCTTTGTTTTTACAAATGTAAGGCTATGCACATTTGACCTTGGAGTCTAAGTACGAGTCACTTAATGATATTGGGGTTATGATATATTGTTGTCATACAGAATTGTTTCAAATTAGCTGCATTAGATTATTTTGATGGGTCAATTTCAATATCATAGGAGTTGTGTCTAGTATTGTCATCGTAAGTTTATTGGGGCTGGGGTGTTATTTAAACAGACTCTTGTCAGATTTTGTATCAAGAATTTAAGACTTGGCTGTCTGTGAAGTAGAGGTGTGCAGGTTGGGGGCCCACTAAGAGCCTGTGACCATGCCCATTGGTCGAGCCCGTCAATTCTTCATAAGGCTTGGGATTTTAATGTTTCGACTCATAATCAAAATTAATGGGTTGGGATTTGGGACGGGCATTTAACGGGTCGGAATCATATTACACGCAAAATTCAAGATGTACCATTAACTAGCTGTACTTGCTGTAATCATTTACAAATTTTACACCCAATATTGCTCTAAAAACTTTTCCCAAATGGATTAAGAAGTGAGCAACTCGTGTACATGGTAAAAATATTGTCAAGAACACGTGCAATACAGCATGCATCTTCTAAATTACTTATTTTTGTTTCATAAACAAATTGCTGGGCAACTATAGCTATTCTTGAACTAGATACCTTGAGACCTCTCAATTAATTGATATATAATGTGGCACTATTTTAATTTGTGTGTATGTCGTATAGTGTCGTCATAACGGAAAATGGCTTTTATGAATTGTTTTGATGCTACAATTTCTAAACTGATGTGGCAGCTAATTTGTTTTCTTATGATCTTCATATACTCCTAATAAAAGCTTCTCATGATAATATAATTCAAGTAGATGACTTAAAATGATCTGGGTATTGCACGTTTACGCTTAAAAGAACAGATAGATTATAAACTTAACCATCAAGACAGAGGCATTAAATTGTAGTTGAATTAAATAAATATAGTTTAAATTATATTTAGATGATAATCAAAAACTAATGGGCAAGAGCAGGCCGGGTCAAATGTTCTGTTTTTCCATACGCTAGGTATGACCGAGCCTGACTAGGCTGTTAAAGGAGTTGGACCGCCTGCTCCATTGAACACTTCTAGTGTGAAATTTAGTTTTTCCTTAAGCACGAGGCTGCTTTTCTTTACTCTTGATGTTCTGTTTTTGTTGTCTAGTCGCTTTTTTGGTGTATTGATGGTTGATGTAAATATATAATTTAAGAATTCAAAAAGAGTTCTAATTAAGGCAATGTTTGTTTGGGCTGAATTGGATTGGATTGAATTGAACTGAACTAGTGAAATGCGAGAGTAAATGTAGTTTAATCAACTGAGCGGAGCTAAATTAAATTTAACAGAAATGAGTATGGTTAAAATTAGCTGTAGAAACATGCCCCAAGGAGCTGTGAAAGAGGGTGCAATGATTTTGTAAGATTTTGGGCTTTTGGATTGTGGAATGTGCACATGGCTCAGGATCGTTTGATGGAGGTCATATGTTCTATTTAACATTGTTCAAGGGAAATGATTAGGATGCATTATTTCGGACAAACGTTCCATCAAATTAATGAAAGTTCTAAATTATTCAGGAATCTAATTCAAAATTTGCCAAGTTGAGGGCATGATGTATTTTGAACATATTCTTGACATTGAAGTTACTTAGTTTGACCTTTATCCTTATGGCATACTCCTCTTGTAATCTTAGGGTACTGATACAAAGTTAAGAAAAATAGAACAGTGAGTATTTTAGTGGGATATTAAGGGTGGGTTCATGTCCTTCATTTCCTTTGGTGATGTAATTATAGGTTTTAATGTAGGTAAAAGAAATAATTTGTAGGTCTAGTGTATGGAGCAAATTCAGGAGAAGGAAGAGTAATGTTGATTGATGATGTTTCCTAATGTTCATATTTCATGCTATACCCATTTGGTTGAAAGATGTCAATTACCTTGTATGCCTTGGGGGCATCGTTGTCTTGAAAAAATGACTGAGTGTAAAACTTGTACAAGAAAGTCATGAACGTTTTTTGTTTTGCTATGGTGCAAGGAATATTTGATTCATCGCATATCTTTTATTGCGTTTTGTAAGGAGTATAATGCATATTCGGTACTTTTGTGTTTAGGCGCTTGATTACCTTGGAAGAAGTCAAGGATTACAAAGAGCGAAGGATTTAGCACTGAAGCATGCAAACCTTGCAGCAGAAGCTATTGATTCGCTGCCTGAAAGTGATGATGAGGATGTTAGAAGGTCAAGGCGTGCACTCGTAGATCTTACACAAAGAGTCATAAAAAGAACTAAGTGAACAAAGATTTTACTCTAAGCAATTCAAATTTACAATTTTGCTCAATTTATGTATAATGGGGCAGTTCCAAGGGTACTGCTTTGCCACTATTCTTTCTCGAGTTTGATTATGTTATTTTGTAGCAATTTTATAAACAGAGGCTTGAGCTCGAGCATGAAAAATTGTTGCTGAATTATAATGGACAGTATTTTCAATTGTACAACAGTATAACCAGTGAAAGTAGCTTTCGAAAATTGTTGCTCGTTGCTCCTAAAACCCCATTATTTTGTTTTAAGCATAAACCTTTCAGCTTTTAATTTCGTCTCCTTTTTTCCTTTTTTGTTATGAATTGGTGAGAAAGAGTAGCGTGAATAAGCAAAAGAAGTATAATGTTTTGGGCTGTTGGTGTAGGAAATATATTTAAGCAATGCTTAGTTGTAGTGTATATACAGCCGATCTTCTGGGAGATGTCTCTTAAAGAGACGTCTCTTAGGCACAGTGCATTAAACTTTAATGTCCACGTACTATATCCTTAATATCTACTTACAGTATCCTTATTGTCTACTTACAATATAATTAATGTCCACCGAAAAAAGTACTTAAAATGCTTATTTACAATTAGTGATGGCCACGGTCCGGGTTGGGCCGGTTTCGGTTCCGGTTCCGGTTCCAGTTCCATCTGAAATCTAATTCGAACGTTTTCGGTTGCGGGCGGTTCCAAACGGTTAATAAGGCGGTTCCGGCGGTCCAACTCTCGGGTCGAACCATCGGTTCCATTCTTATTTTTCCTTTAAATATAATATAAAAATACTATAATAATGCGGACGTACCTTTGATGATTACTTGATTATTAGTGAAATTCATTGCTTGTCATCATTATTAAAATATTTACTAAAAAGAAGGAAAAAATAAATTAATAAGAAACGATAAAGATGATTAATAAAAAAAGAGGGAGAAAATGGACTTGAACCTAGTATCCTGAAGGAATACTAAGCTGCCTACGTATCCCGAAGGAATCAAAGCCCACGTAATTCTTTATCATACCTTTTATTTGTAGTTGAATGTTGATTAATCTTTGTCCGATATTTATGATTCTATTCGTCTTCGTCGTCATCATCTTGTTGGTTAGATGCTTCCGCTGACTCTCCTCCTGACGATGATGCAGATGTATCCATCATCATCCATGGATCATTATCGTCTTGATCATGATCGTTCTTGAGTCCTTGTGTATGAATCTCCACTTGATCCCAATCTTTTTTGCAAACACATATTTGAACAGTATATAGAGTAAGACGAGATCTCTTTTCATCAAGAACTTTTTTATCTGCACTTAAAGCAGACTCCGACGCAACTATAGAAGCTGAAATTGTAAGGATATCCTTTGCAATTCTCGATAATATGGGGAATTTTATTGATTTTTCTTTCTACCATTCTAAAATATTAAAACTATCTTGTTCAATTTCAAAATAATTTTTAAGATAATTATCTACTTCTATATATGAAGAGGAGCGTGAGGAAGAAAAATGCCCTATAAAACTATTATCTTGGCTTATTATGTTAGCTATGACTTGATGAAATCTAGTGGGACATACTGAGACACTAACACGCTTAGACATATCGCGATCAGGGTTATATACACTTGAATAGTAATCATAAAGCTCTACTAAAAGCATTTTACAGTTTTTAACATAATTATGTACACCACTCTTTGAATGATTTAATGAATGGTGGTAAAAGCCTATCAATTTTGTAAGATTTTACGTTTTAAGACATGAGTCTAAAATTATCTCAATTCATAAATATAAGGAATGTCATTAAAATACTTCTATTTATCTAACATTTGTACAAGAACCGACTTTAAGAATTCATTAGTATAATTATGCAAATGATTAACAAGATGCTAAAAAATGGTAATGTATTCACTTATTACTAGGTGGGCATTTGGTTCGTAAATATATGAAAAAATCTTAGTTGTATGGTCATACACTTCTAATATTTTGTATACACCTATAGTTATTCCTATGTTGCATTGCTTATACCTTTATCCGCACATTCACTATACAATTGTGTTATAACAGCACGATATTTAATAGCCTTTTTAATAGATCATGGGTCAAGCCCCAACGTGTCAGAGTATCTAAATACCAATATACTTTTTAAGTCCATAATGGTCACATAATTATTTATATCTCTTCTTTACTTGTCATAATTTAAGCCACTTAATCACGTCTCTAATAGGTTCTAATAAATCACTTACTTTTTAAATACCTATTTGGCAAAATAAGTTAATAACATGAAAACAACATCATATATGTAATAATCTACCACCTAAGATAAAACTGAAAGAAGGTTCGTCATACAAAAGTTCCATGCATTTAATGTTTGTGGTTGCGTTATTGATAAAACAACAGAATATCTTATCTAACAACCTCCATTCTTTGCATATCTCTACTAATAAATATATTATAACTCAAAGGATATAATTCTTTTTTGAATAAATCAGTTATAATCTATCCAATGTGCTGTTACGCACATATAAGGTTCTAAATGTGGGGGAGCAGACCAAATATCGAATGTTATGCTAACCCTACCATTGAAAGATTTAAACATTTCTACTAATTCATAACATTTTATTTCATATAATTTAATTGCGCAGCATTTAAGAGTGTTCCTCGGGATCGCTCTATACTATTGTTGCAAAGTTTTTATGGTGAAATACTCATAAGCATGACTTCCACCATGGTTAAATGGCATCTCTTTAGAAATTACATATATATTTAGAAAGTTCATCAAACGCTTCCACTTGTAGTCTCACTAACACTTGTTGCATGAGTCTCCTTTGTGATTTTATGTTTCCTTGCTAAATGGTTGTTGAAATATCTCGTACCACAACCTGACACGTTTTCACAAAACACAACAAATGCATTTTAGTATATTCTTTATTTACAAAATATGGATATGATTTGTTAAAAACTTAAATAGTATTTACCTTTGCTGAAATTGTATGACACTAATGGTTTTACTCCTTGACTTTCACAAGTTTGACATGTACACATGAAAACATTCGTATTGTCGGTTGGATGCTTTGAAAAGTACGACCACACATGTAAAACGGCTATCCACTAGAAGGTGGCATTGTCGGAAAAGGTTGACTTACTAGTTGCTCTTCTTCTAAATTAAAACATAAAGACATACTCAAATACCACAATTTATAAATGAACAAATAGTTAAATTTAATCAATTTGAACAATAAAATTATAGAACTACCCGACATTTTGGAAATTGAATCTTTTACCACGAGTTTGTTGTTGTTGTTGTTGTAATTCTTGCATTCTCGTTGATGATTATCGAGATCTAATTATCCCAATAGGGATCGATGATTCCTCTTCTTCGTCTTCTTCTTCTTCAATTTCTTGTTCTTTTTCCTCATGTGCATAATCGTTTAATTCTTGGTCGTAACCTTCTTGATAATTTGGCTCATTTTCATAATTACTAACGAAGGTTGTCGAGTACCGTTGGAGTTGAAGTGGCCTTTCTTTTGTAGCTAGAGCCTCCCAATGATCACTACAAGAAAAATCGTTTTTAGCAACAAAAAATGTCGTTGCTAAAAACTACATTTCATTACTAAAAATGTTTTTTGCGACAACTTTAGTTGTTGCGTGTAAGGCCGTAGCTAAAGGTTTTAACAACGACTTAGGTAGTTGGAAAAGTATGGTGTTTTTAGAAATGACTTTTATTGTTGCACAAGAAATGTCGTTGCAATTCCTACAGCCTTTATTGCAACGAAAAAAAATAGCTCCCAAACCTTTTACATTTTTGGCAACAACTTTGATCGTTGTTAAATATAGATTTTTCACAACATAAGTTGTTGCAATACCCGATAATTTTATTTCTTACGACGACCCAATGTAGGGGGAAAAATTAAGTAATATTTGTGATTACTATTTTTAGCAACGACTATATTGTTGCCAAAAACAAAAGAAATATTTTTCGGAACGACTATTTACCTTTAGAAGCAACCTACAATATTTATATAAATAGACAATGAAATTAATTAATAATATATAACCAACTAGATAAATTATCTAAACTAATATCAATTATTATTATATTAATTCACATCCCAAAATATCGTACGTCCCAAACATCATGCGTCTAAAATGTGCTTCATATACGTGTAACGGACTACACAATTTTCCAATATAATTCTTACTTCTACTGTATACAAGTATTTTATGCAAAAATTCACAAGTGAAAGGCACTTTGAAAGTTCAAAAATTTACAAGTGAAAGGCACTTTAAAAGTTCAAAAATTTACAAGTGAAAGGCACTTTGAAAAGTAAAAAAGTTCGATTTTGTCACTTAAGTAACCTTTTTAGAGCCTTTTTTCAAAAATGAAGAAATGATAATAATAATGAAATTATTATGTAATTAAGAAATAATTAAAAAAATTAAAAAACTAATTATATAATTGAGAGAATGACTGTGTAATAAGTAGAGAAGAGTAGTAGATGAGAAGAATTATGAATGAAAGTGATTGAAATTAAATGATGTTTATAGGGAGAATTGCAATAGCTACATTTTAAAACCCAATGACTAGTATTTGGCCTTCCAAAGAACCACCGGGAGTCTGGGCCGGGGTAGCCGTACAATTTCGGTCTGGTTTCAAGGAATCGTTGAGCCGAGTGAACCAATCTGGTCCAGTTGGTGATTTCGGGGTGGTTCCTTTGAACCGGTCTGATTCGGGTGAACTATTTTGTAGTTCCTTGGTCAAATTTCTACCAAAGGTTCCACAGTTCTGTCAGATTTTTTTTTTTGGAAACTTAACGGTTCGTGGTTCGGCTAGGTGAAACCTTTTGCAGACGGTTCCGGTTCTAAAACGGTTTTTCAGCAATTCCGGACCGCTTCGATTTTGGATAACCCTCCCGATGGCCATCACTAGCTATACAATTGCAGACTGGTGTTGTACTTTCTTTTATCCTAACATATTGTGTGAGAAAATGTCATCATTAGTTAAAAGTTATATTCCCTCTGAATCAAAAAGATAGGATGATTTTTAAGAAAAGTAAAGTTATGAAATGTGATATTAAATTAACAGAATGAAAGATTTGAAAAAAATAAGACATTTTAACAACTTATGTCCCAAAATAAGATCCGTGAAAACTTATTTCTCAAAATAAGCGTCCGTACATCCAAACCACTGGTTTGGATAAGTCGTTGTTAGTAACAGCGAAAGAGGAAAAAAAAGAAAAATAAAAACCCCAAAGTCGCTGTTAGTAACAGCGACTTGATGTTTTTTATATTTTCAGTTCTCAGTTACTTCCTCATTCCAACCTACGAGATTAAGAAGTTATCAGTTAACCTTAAAGTCGCTGTTACTAACAGCGACTTTGGGGTTTTAATTTTTTTTTTTTCCTCATTCGCTGTTACTAACAGCGACTTTGGGGTTTTTATTTTTCTTTTTTTTTTTTCCTCTTTCGCTGCTACTAACAGCGACTTATCCCGAGGCTAGGCTTGGATGTACGGACGCTTATTTTGGGAAATAAGTTTTCATGAACCTTATTTTTGGAATTAAGTTGTTTATTTATCTTATTTTTTTCAAATTTTCATGAATGAATTGCATGGTATGGTTGATATTAAAAGAGCATTTAAATTTTTGGTTGAGACTAAAAGAAGGTAGGGTCTATTTTTAAATAAGAAAATAATGCAAAATGAGCAAAGACAAACAATGAAAATTGATTCAAATAAACAATATAAAATAGTGTGACATAGTGTGATGAGCAGAGTTCTTGAGTATAAAACTAGTTGGGATCCAATTGATATCATCACCATCATCAAATTCACTTAAACTGGTAGAGGGCAACTAATGATGAACGAATTATTAAGCACTTGAAACTCGGATGAAATAAATAAAAATTTTGAAATTTATCGGATATTAAAATTAAAAGATAGAAAAAATATGTGAATGAAAATATATAAAAATAATGAGAATATATAAAACATAAATTAGAATGATCTACAAACACAATCACAATCACAATCACAATGTGTTTCTGTACTTTTAACCCTCATGATTTCATGTCGGCTGCAACTCTTGACTCTTTGAAAGGGGCACAAACAAAAACATTTGCATAAATGCAGTTCCTGTAGGCTGTATGCCAGAACAGGAGATACAACACCAGACTAAATAATAATAATAATAATAATAATAATAATAATAATAATAAGAATAATAATAATAATATGATTTGCTATAAAAACACACAATATTGGTCACAATATACTGCATATTACTTAAAAGAGTCGCAAAGTAGAAGGCTTGATCATAGGCTCAGAAGTGATGAGCTAAAACGAACTCCAGTTATCTGTACTTTTCTTGGGATTTTCAGAAGAGACCTTAAATGGCCCAGAGGATCCAAATGGATCTGCCTCATC
This sequence comes from Amaranthus tricolor, assembly GCF_026212465.1. Classification (NCBI taxonomy): domain Eukaryota; kingdom Viridiplantae; phylum Streptophyta; class Magnoliopsida; order Caryophyllales; family Amaranthaceae; genus Amaranthus; species Amaranthus tricolor. The sequence continues at coordinate 14,692,156 of NC_080059.1, read as the reverse complement.
AAATGAATTGAAACCTCGACTATGTTCACCCAAACCACTTCTGCTGCTTATGGAGTCAAACCTTGTAAAATTTTCACGTGGTGGAGAAAATTGGCTGCTTGCATTCATGCTGAAAGAATCAAATCTCGAGTAATTATCAAAGAAATTGTCCCCAGCCTCGCTGTATCTTGGAGAGTTCCTCGAGTTTGAGAAGGATGGTGTTCCTGGTACCGACTCAGCAAAATTGAATGGGCTTCTTTTATTGTAAGTTTTGTCACCTTGTGGGGAATGCGTCCGGGGGCTTAGGCCAAACCCACCAGATTCAAACAGACGATCACCATGATCCTGCACAGATGGAAGAGAGATTTTAAGCATGAACATAAATCAAGGAAGAGAAACTTTAAGCATGAAGATGAATAATAATATTTGCTGATGGTCTGGAGCAGAGCTATTAGTAGGCTAAAATCAGTCACAACCCACTCTCAAATTTTAGTATCAATTAAAAGTACCAATAGGATATTTGGCCTAGAAATTATTAAAACTCTATGTTTAAATCACATGCTGGCTAGTCTCATTGTCTAACATAACAATAACAAAATTGCTCAAATGCTCTAAACTCACGAAGATTTTCAACCCCTACACCTAAGAACATCTTTGTGATAAAATTTTGAGATAAAAACTTTGGCCCTGCTTCATCTGATGTCCTGGCTTTCGCCTCGCTGGTGGAAGACGGAGAATAGAAGTTGTGGTGAGGGAGAAAGGAAGAGAGGAAGGGAAAGGATTTGGGTTTTTAAATAAAAGAAATTGAAACAAATTACAAAATATTAAAAAAGGATATTTTGATATTTAAGAGCTCATCACCCCAATAAAACTCACAAAAAATGCATAGTTTTGGATGGAAACAATTCAAAGGAAATGAGGTATTGTTTTGAACAGATGGAACATTACCCATGGGCGGTTCACTATATTCAACACATCAAGAATGGCTTTTATAATGATGGCCCATTTCGGAATAAAGAAACTGCCATACCTTGGAATCAAATCCCCAAACTGAGTTTGCATCATCAGTACCATCAAAATTGCCCCAACCCTGGTCATCAAAGCTTCTGTGGAGGACAATGGAGATATTAAAAGTTAAAATTCGTAAACTGAGTCAGACAAGAAAAGAAATAGTAAGCATAGCATACTGATTGAAATCGGAATCTGCCTCGCTCTTCGCAAAGATATCTGAAAAATCCTGTGATGGGCTTTCTAATGTGGCTCGATGAACTGGGCTTCCATGCGGGCTTCTAGCTGAATCATCTTCACTATGAGTGTATCCAAATTCACTATCAAGAGCACGCTCACCTCTACTAGACAGCTTCTCTGACTTGGCATCCACATTTGATGGGGAGTCAGGACCAAATACATCATCAGGAGTGTATGCTCCATTCTCGAACAATGTGGATCTTGGTGAAGCTTTGGCATGTTCTCCATCCATACTGACATCCTTGTCGAATAGGAGTCCTGAACAAATCATAAAAAGACGAGTTCAGATACAAAGTTCGCCTCACCTTTTGCCTAGGAGGATGGCTAGCTCTCTAGAACCAAAAAAAAATTGCATCGATCAGCATATAAGAAACCTCGCTAAAGGTGACCAGAAGAAGTCAGTGTGCATACCTTCATCATCAAACTTGTCCCACTCTTCATCCCAGACAGAAGCTCCTTCTTGAATCCCAGGTTGCCAGCCTTAGAAGTTACATAAAAATTGACTCAGCAGCATTAGCTATTATCTATCTGACTACTAAAAGATACTTCTACCAAACAGTTCCCACGTATCAATAACAAAGTTTACTAGAATATATGCGAAAGATGATAATTCATATTATCAGAAAAACAACCAAGTCACTCAAACTACCTTTAGGAAGTTCAATCAATGCTGCTGACTTAACTTCTATTCCATGTCTCTTGCAGCGTTCAGACAATGCCTTCAAGAGCTCCTCAAAATCTGATTGTATTCTATCCGCACGAACCTAAAGGAAAAATACAAGGATACAAGTCAAGAAAAGAGCATGGTAATCTGATACAATTTTTTGAAGTCTCTACCTGAAGGATGCCGTCGACACTTCCCCCTTGTTCCATGTTAATAATTGCTTGCTGTAACTCTGTTTTTCGCTCCTGCACATTAAAGTAAAAAAGACATGTTAGCAAAGATAACGCAGCCTTTAAAACTAACAATTCTTTTGTGACTTCCGTCCATCATATACTCCAGACAGCAAAATGCCAAGACAACATGTCAGTCAGTAACAGTCAAATCATACCACTTAATGGAAGATAAAAACGCACCCTGTAGCCTGAGTGAAAATGAAAGAATTAAAAACAAGAATTTGCAGAATCGAAGACATAATGGATGACTCTGTAAGTTAGCACCATGCTGGGGAAAAACCGCAAAAATCTAGTTTCAAAAGCACGAGACAAGAAATGGAAATAATTTACATAGGAATATTTTAAGTGAACAAAAGCACTTAGTAGATATGGAAACATACACCCTCTCAATATTACACTCAAACATGAAGCTCCAAGAAAGGCTTACGAAGGTAACAGTTGCAATTAACAAATCTCATATTGTTAAAATTTAGTAAGCACTAAGCAAGCACCATTTAATGAAATGGAAGAGCATAATATTCAAACATCACCATCATAGTAATGATCATTTCGATAACTAGCTAAATCATCACGTAGATCAATTTGAAGATGCCATAACCTGATATTCTCGGAATTTAGCCTCTTCGATAGTTAATTTTGAGGCTAGTTCTGCAACTTGCTTATACTTTTCCTCGTATTTCTTTCCCAGTAAATCCGCCTGAAATATAATTCCATTGGTTCCAAGTGAAAAACAATTGCAAAATATATAATAGGAATTAGACATACCTCACGCTTGTCTGCAGATGCCCTCTCAATGATCTCATTCAGTCGATTGTCACATCGACTTTTGTATAGAACCTAGCAAGAATATCAATATTATTTTTGAAATAACGTAAAGATACAAAAGTGAAGGGTATACACAGTGCTTGAGTATAATTATGGTTTACAAGGAAAATCTTCCACTAGTGCAACAAAGATCCAAAAGCAGACCTAATAGCTTTCTAACCCATTATCTACTGTTTGAATATGTTCTAATCCCGCTTTATATATTTTATATTTACTTTTCATTTCAGTTATATAAGGACGGCATTTGCATCAATAAAATTCATAGAGCGTTTATCAAAAAACCTTTTTGTTGTCTTGCCTTTGTATTCTTTAATTCTTTCGGGATTGAGAGTTATAGAATTCGTTCATGCTAGTGAAAACTTGATACTTCCACAATGTTCTTGGAAACTTAGGAGTTAATAATTTGGGGTGAAGAAAATCTATATCGAATTAAAAAGCATTAGAGCAATCTATCTTTATTTGCTTGTTATTTTTCCTAGTAAAATATACTCCTTCCTATTCACCACATGTTTTTCATTTTCTTTTTGAATACTATTCATCGTTTATTTTTAATATGTACTTTATTATTAACATATAAGTTGAAACATAGCCAAATGGAATCTTGTTTGATTCCTCAATGTAAATTGTATTAATATTAACTTTTTATATTTTTAGTTATGTATAATTAGAGATATTAATATCGACCATGTTGTAAAGCTTTTTCAAAACAAACGAACCGATATTTCCCACGTTGTAAAGATGTAAAAAAAATGTGTTTCGGGCCATATAAAGGGATATCTAATGATTTAACTAACATTTCGGCGTTACGGCAAGCACAACACTCATGTTACCGCATCACTATTTTGTTACCTAATTGTGACCGTTACTGCATTTTTACACTATGCTTTGTACAACTATAAATAGTTCCGTTGTAGTTCATTTCCAGTGTTGAATGATAATATGAAAAATCGAACTTTTGTTCAAAACTTTTGTGTTGTTTAATTTTCTTGGATTGGAAAATCAAATTAGAAAGTCTCTATGCTTAGTGAAGTAGTGCCTTACTTATGATCTTAGAGGCCTTTCTATTAACATTATGGTGTGCATGTATCAATGTCAACACAAAGCTTGCAAACTATCTTTTAACTTTTCGATTAACATCTCCAAACTTAAATTTACTTGTGATGAATCTATAGGAAGCAAATATATATACTCTATAGAGCAAAAATACGGTTTCAGTCACAGTCGTGGTAAAGCACGCAAAACGTATTTCAAGCCCAACACGAATGATCTAGTGGTCAATGCAGCCTATATATTTCGCCTACTGCAAACTCAAAAACCTTAACAATACGGTCGTGATACGGTGATGTGGCCTTGTTTTTGCACTATGATTACTCCCCCAACATTCGCTCCTATTCTAAGCCATCCCAACATTCATCATACATGTTCTTTAAAATATTAAAAACAACACAAAAATCAATTTACAAACACAACCTTTCAATCCCCGCATCTTATCATTACATATCTTGATTTTCAATCTTGTATATAATCTCGGGTCATCGAGCTCACACACAACATTGCAACAACATTTCAAGAGTTTTTCTTGTACAATTTTTTTGATCTATAAACTTCTATTTAAAACAGTTGAAAAGGCCTTTGATGGGCAACAATCGGACTTTTATTACTAACATGTGGTCTCCCTTCCCAAAAGGTTCACAAAACCCAATATTGGAATAAACTCTCTTAGTCATTATCTAAGAGAGAAAAAGAGATTTTCATAATTAATCTAACTATGATGGCAAAAAAAAGATATTCCTTAGAGGCAAAAGTAATTATTTTTAAATGGAATGGGTTAAACCCATTGAATTCCATTCTAGCTCAAGCTTTTCCATATGCATATATGATACCATTAATCCAGCATGATGCTAGTGCGATATATTGCCATATTACGTGATAATATTGTAAAGGTTCACAAGCTTAACGCAACCGAGATATAGGCCAAGGCTCCACATTGGTTGTGAAATCCATTTCATGACCATTACTGCAACCATGACTAAAATGTATTTTGCACTACGATTCTTCCCCAATCTTCCTACCTGAATTCTGTGCACATTCCATAATTGCCACAATCATCATTTCTATATTATGCCAAAAAAAACTTCAATTTTTTTCTTCCATTGTTCTTAAACCTTCTAGGTGGGTCAATTGGAAACAAGTCAATAACCTCTGTTATCACAAATAATTTAAAGTTGCGTACATCCGACCCCCCAAACCACTCCTAGGGATCCCTTAAATAGTATATGGATAATTGAATGTCATTGTTGTCCTCAATTCACTAGAATATGTGAGGACAACGGGTGGTTTAGCTAGGTTCAAACAACAGTTTTTACCTACTAAAGGATCTTAGTGAACCAATTGATTGATCAAGAATTAAACAACTAATGAGCATTAATACCAAGGGCTCTAATTCTACCCATCAATCACACCATACGATATAAGTGTTTCATGGGTGAGTTTGGGCAGGTAGTAATAATTTGAACATTGGCTCAAATTTAAAAAGTCTGCCCACCATTGCAGACCTAATTTTTTTGCCGCTATCCGGCCTATTTCTTAGTGGACGAAACTAGAGGTGTTCATGGGCTGGCTTGGGGGGTAGCGGACCGGATAGTGCCTAAAAAATCTACTCGGGGGCTCAAATATTCAAAAGTCTACCCATATTTGCGGCCATATTTTTTGTCGCTACCCGCCTATTTTTTAAGCGAGCGGAACCCGCGGATAGGCAGGTATTTATTATATAAAATTAAAAATATAATACAAATTATATATAGTTAAGTTTTAATAACAATTAAATTACAATACATTGTCCAAAATACTCCAAATACATAAAAAAGTCTCAAAATACTCAAATTACATGAATATAAACATTATGTTGGATAATCCAACAAAAGCATTGCATCATCGATTTATCTTACTATAGAGTATGAAGTCCAGACATATACCTCTCCAATCATAATAAATTAAAAAAATTATTAAAATGGGTATGGACTCTAATTACTAAAGTTAGGTATGTAGTAGACAAACAGTACTAGACAGTAGACTACTAGTTTCATAATCAATAGAATTAATTATTTAATAATTAATATATTAAACTTAGCGGGTGGGCGGGTATACCCGCTGGAATTTTTTTGGCATCGCTACCCACCCATTTATCTTGGCAGGCGGGTATTACTGTCCAAATTTAAATTTTTTTGAAAAAGGTTGTCCAAATCCGCCCGTTTTTCGAGCCTGGCGGGTAGCCCGCCCATGAACAGCTCTAGGCGAAACCTAAGGTTAATGAGCATGAAAAATACAAAAATAAAAACACAAACTTAAAAAATTCAAACAAACATTCCCACAAGAAATTTAATTACAATACAGAGTCTAAAAATTTAAGTCTTAACACCAATGAATATAATACAATGCATTGCCCAAAATGTGAGATACGACTACTAAGTAATGCCTAGTGCCTTTTAGACTTTAGTTTTGGTGTTTTAAAGTTAAAAGTAAAACCTTTAAAGTCCATACTAATAGGCATTCAAAGTAATATGACTATGAATTCAGAGTCTAAGTTCTTGTGATGTTACTTTTTGTGTCTTTACCCACCCATTTATCTTAGCGGGCGGGTATTACCCATCCAAATTTAAATTTTTATATAAAAATATTGTCCAAGTTGGCTTGCTTTTTCCAAGGCGGATTGGTCGATCCTAGCAGGTAGCCCGGCCATGAATAACTCTACCAAACATGATAATTCACATTCGAACGCGTTCTTAGCCCAGGAAAACAGTTTATAGCAACAATTCCGCAGTCCTTCCAAGAAGCAGAATTTGCCAATGCACATATTACAATGAGGATGAATATCAATTGTAAAGTACACAACATAATGTCAGAGCCTTAATCCCAAAAGATTAGGATCGGCTACATCCATCATCAAGTGTGCTAAGAAAATAAAACGTTTTGAAACTCAGCAAAATTGAAAATATCATAAAGAAGCGACTCACAAGTTCTTGCATTTTTGTACGGTAGTACTCCAGCTTTTCCCTCGAATCTAGAATTACCTTCTCTACCTTTTCAACCTTAAAAAAATGTATTAGTAGTTAGAGAGATCTAATGTGTTGTTGAAAATATTGTGGAAAGCAGAAAAGTATAATAACAAGCTAAGTATGACCAGTGTTCCAAAGGCATATGTAAACAACCAAAGGAATTATTCTGCGCAAAAAAAAGGAACATTTCTAGCTTATACATGCACATGTAGTTGCAATAGATACATGACTTATGCAAAATGGTTACTTGTCTCCAAATACATATCATATATATATCTTCCTTTTTTTACTCCCAAGCCTTTACTAGATGGAAGATGGAATCTCTTTTTAACCATGGACAACATGTTTTCCCACAATTTATGTAATTTCAAAATAGAATCATTTCCAAACTACAGCCTTCAAGTTTAGGGCTTTTGCGAATTATTGCCTCAAAGTTTTATTATTGCGAATTACAGCCTTCAACTTACCAAAGTGAACATCATTGCAACCAACTCACCGGATTTCAGTGAATTATTCACAAAATACCCAATCAAAGGGTATTTTGGGACAAATTCATCGGAATCTGGTGACTTAGTAAGTTGAAGGCTGTAATTCACAAATATGAAACTTCGAGGTTGTAGTTCGCAAAAGCCCTAAACTTAAAGCTGTAGTTTGCAAATGATTCTTTAAAATAAAATTGGAAAGCCAGTCTAATCTCCATATAATTTAAATTTGACTTAGAAGACATTATGAGCGCAGAACTTGTCCTTGGAAGCACAGGGCTATTAATATAGAGCTACATTATGAAGTATGACAGTTGGAAAGATTTCTACAGGTACAAAGTTGAGTTCGCATAGAGAATTCAATTCTTGGGAGTTTTACAAAGCGCACAGCTCAGATTTTCAAACTGTGTCTCTTTAATTGCTAAAATTAATATGCAGACAACAGATACAACCAAAATTCCCTCACACAGCTGAAGTCTAGCTAAAATTAAAAAAAAAACATAAATAAAAATTAATAATTAATTCTTCACAGTTCTGTTAGGACTTGGGAAAACAAACTGCAGAAGAAGAATGTATTATAAGGGAAGACATTAACAAATATAAAATAGTTAGCAACACCTAAGACCCATAACGTATAATTTGTTTAGTCACTGGTAGTCCTGATGATCACTAGACTAAAAAAGACACTAGCTCCTATGTCTCAGTGCTATCAGCCTCCACTAAGGAACATAAAACCCATTGTGTAGAGAATCGAAATCGACATTTTTAGGGTTCCAGATTGCATATTCAGGCAATTTGGTCTCCTTGCTAAACTTAAATTGATATTTGATACATGCAAATCTACATCTGATTTTCTAGAGGTAGGAAACTCAATGATCCTGGTCAGCCTACAAGAAACATATAAGCAATTCCTTACTACGCATGCAAACAATGAGTAGCAAAAATGAGGGTCTGCGAGATATGTGTAAAAGAATCTAGCTTGTGAATGTTCAGGGGAACCTTAGAGGTCCCACCCCCTTACTCAAGTAACAAGCTAGATTAAACTCCCAAGGTCTATCAAGAGCCACAAGTTCCCCACAACAGGTTCAGCACTAGCCAGCAAAAGATAATGCTGATAGTCCTTAAGCCCTATTTTCATCAAAAAGAATGCAATATCTTCATTTGAAAGGAAAGCAAACGGAAATCTAGCGTCAAGGTAAACCTATTGCCAGGATAGAAAAATTCCTCAAATGTTCTCTCAAAGAGGGATGCTTCTTTTGCACTTGCATATATTACTACATAGGATAGAGTCTTCCAATGAAGCCACACATGACAGCATGAAATAACAATTTAATAAATTATTACCACTTAATTTTATCAATGTAAATTTCATGTTCAAAGGCCAATACCTTGTTTTCTGCATCATTCATCTCTGGAACACTCGATTGTGACAAATTATGTTCGTTGCCACCGAGTTGGTAGTCTTGGGAGTTATCTAATACAGATGTTCTAGACTTTGGCTGCTGGAGTTTTTTTGTTGCACTAGGCTGAGAAGCTGGCTGCAATGCTGGCCTTAAACCAGCAGCAGGCCCCAATGGTTGTGCACCCGGGATACCCTGAACAGGCCTGTAACCTAATTTCAAAGAAAAAAATTTGAACTAAGAAAAACATGGCACAAAGAAAGAAAATACAGAAGGCTAGAATTATAATGTTAACCATACCAGTCCCAGAAGGTGCTCCCCATGCTGCATTATTTCCATGCGATGAATTTGGAAGGCCTGTCATCCGCATGAGAGTTTCATCAACCATTAAACTATTAGGAAGTGAAGGTGGGAGGGCATGCCCTTCTCTATAACGCTCCATCAAGAACAGAGCTATGCAGAACTCTCGCAACGAAAGCATGCTGTCGTTATCCTGGTCAGCTAAGTCCCACACCTGTTTTAACACCTCTGAGACAAAATTGAAAACAAGAATGAGCAAAGCATATAAAAAAATCACAAAATTGCTTCTTTTAAATAATGGATAAAATAAGAGTAAGCATCATGTTGATTATACATTAATCAATCAAGCCAGCAACTTAAGAGCCTAACATGACACACATTTGCTAACTTCCCCTATTGACATATTGTGCACACACACTTAATAGAAAATCCCAAGTGATAAAATATCCACAGATGCTCCTTAATTGAGGAGATAACATCCCAGTCCGTCCTTCTACAAAGCTGATGACTGATATCAAGCACCTTATTTTCTCCTGTGATTATCATACTGCAGCTCAGCACAAATTCTAGACATCTCTGAACATCTGTTGACAGCCAAGAACTTTGGAAGATGAACAGAAACTACCAGGGATGAATTTCTCATTGAAGCAGCTCAAAATATATTATTTAAGATGTCTTTTGTTTTTGTAATTAAGTTTATGCCATCAGTTCAAGAGGGCTTTAATAAAATAATCTTTAATAAAATAATCAGATACATTGGATGATTGGAAGCAACATTTCATCCTGGACTTCTAAGATTAAATTCAAAGGCTATATTATACATGGCTGCCAACTATAATATAGGGAATAATTCCATCATAACTCAGTGTTCTAAGTTTTTAGCTGCTATAATGCTTCACTTCTTGAATTTCTAATCAAAGGATATTTAATCATGGACTTCTACGGTTAAGATTGTTACTATAAATCCATCTCAACATATGCATCTCGGTAAATCTTATCCTCTTATCATGCACCATCAATGCCCCATTCCAATCCATCAAATACAGGTGTGTGGATGTCCTTAAAATTTTCCTTTTAAAATTTCTAACCCTTAAATTTAACCCAAGGTAGTTCAGACTTGAAAGATTAAATAGGTAGTAACTTTTTATCCGATAATGACCTCATTATGAGTCTCTTTTTGAGTTATAAAAGACTACATCTATGGAACAAAGTCTTTGGAAAGGCGTTTGATAAGCTATCCTAGGCACCTAGGCTCATCAAGTTATTTTGGGTTGTGTAGCGAGTTTGTGTAATAGACCGGCCAAGACCCACAACCAAAATGAGATAGTATGTGGAGCAATTAGAGTTTGCCCAAGCACCTTTGTTATTTCTCTTATTCCAATATATCCCAAAAAGTCCCTAAAACATTACAAGGCTGGCTCTATATATAAGCCTAAGCCCAACAAATAAATACTAAAATACAATATTCTAACTAACAAAATACAAATACTAACTAACAATAAATTGTTAATAATGCCCTTGGACCCTTTGACCCAATTCAGCACAGTTTGGCTTGAATAATAGTGTTCCACCTACCCAAATATCTCTCCACTGACCTATAGGTAGCATTGGACAAAATTCAGAGAATCTGAGTCGGGCAAAGATATGTCCAACATCCCCAATCCAACGGTTATATGTATGATTCACATGTTTGTGGTGTTTTCATAAAACTTTGATAAGGTGAAAAAGGCAATGTGAGAGATCTCATTGGGTTACCATCAAACGGTTCCAAGAAGGCCACATAATGGTCCCAAAAGTCCCTTAGGTATGTCCCGTTAGACAAAACGTATTGAGGACTATGTGAAAATTTTGACTTGAACATAACTTCGAATAATACTACCTATCCAAATGTCCCTCTTGTAACCTATAGAAAGAATCTAAGAGTTCAGGGAATTATAAGTGGGGACCGAGATAGGTCATGAGACCCAAAGACTATAAGACTAAGAAGTCTCATTGGATAAGCACATGCCATAGGAAACTATTAATGGCATCCAGATTGCAACACAATCACCAAAAAGAGTCACTTTGTATGTCCTAGTAGTCGGTAGACACAACTTACTATAGGTATGCGAGAAATTTGGCTCGAGAAAAGAGGTAATTTCACCCTAAATATCCTTCTTTTGAGGCTCTTCAAAGTCTCCTTCAGTCTTGGTTTCTTCTTTCTTGCTTCTGTCTCTTTTGGTCTTTCCTCCATGCTTCCCTCTTCTCTTGTTTTGATTTATTTTATAAAAGAGTAAAGGTTGTTGCTTTATTTAGTATCTAGTCTAGCTTCTTTTTTATTTAATTTGTTTAGTGGAAGATGATGAAGAGGAAGAAGAGGATATTAGTGATGATGAGAACTATATAAGAGATGGTGAAGATGCTTATGAGGACGATGATTCTAATTAGATTTTTAATTCTTTTCAAGTGTGCCGCAAAACATTTCAAGTATCAAAAAATCATTGTTTGTTGTTTTGACCTTTGTTTTTGCTTTAGTTTTTATTTCTTTTGTTAACTTATGACTATATTATCGACTTATCATATGATTTTATGTGCTAAAATAGTGTTTATCTTACTTATATGTTATTATAATATGAATTTCATGTTGTTAAGTATTACATATGTTTTTAAAATGATGTTGGAGCTTTTTCGCAAAATTGTGCACCTCGCATACGAAAAGCCCGCACATTGGTCTTGCGCCTTACGCCTCTGCTCTTCTTAAAGCTTAACTAACAAGTTAAATTTCATATTAAGTTACTAACCTCTTTAGGAGGAAAATGATGCTTGAGGTGTAGGCTTCCTATGAGTGATATGGTGATTGACACATGGCTTTGTTCCCATTGGTTTACAGATAATATCTTGTCATTTCCTTTTGTACAATCTCATCATCTTATCATGGATGTGTTTGGCAAATGAATTTTTGAAAAGTTTTTGGTTGGCTTTTGGTTTGAATTAAACTTAAAAGGTGCTTTGGGTAGCTTTTTCATTGACATTCGGCTTTTTGACCCACTTTTTTCTCTAATAGATGGCTATTAGCTGATAAAAAAAATTCAACTTAATGCTACTAGGTAGTCAAACATGAGAACTTAATCAAGAACGAAGTACCCACTACTAAAATATTAAATTTCTCTCTATAATGAGAAAAAGTTCTAATGATAATAACAAATGCACTTGAACCTATAAGGCTCCCCCAATGGAGAAAATGTGAAAAAAAAGTTCCCTATTAGGAAATATTTTAGTGTTCCCTTATCCTCATCGCCACTATCTCCAACTCCATCACCACCCTTTCCATCTCCATCTCCATCTCCATCCTCATCACATGATCGTAATATTCTAGCCATATCTCTATCTTGCACTGAAACAAAGACTCTCAACTTAGTGGGCCAATGCAAATCCAAAAACTACATATCATGAATAAGCAAAACCTAATATCAAGATCAAATTGAAATGAACAATCCTCTAGCTTTACCCAACATGACCAATCTATCACAACTCATATATCACCACAAATCCACTTACAGTCACAATCTTTAGCCACATAGAAACATAATTACATTAAAATCTTATTAATGAATTGTGTCCATCCACACACTTATATTAGGTATTATCTCCAGATTTAAGATATTAAGGTCTATTCATATTTCATATTAAGAACTTGATAATCCTACTTCGCGAAATTAATCAAAAAACTTCATGTTCAACAGTTAATCTCCAATTCTATGACGTGCCCAAGTTCATTTACTCACAACATTCATCATTAGAAAGATTCTATCTCAAACCCATATAATTGTCATGGGGATTTTGGTACCAAAAAAAATAATGTATCAAAAGATACTAAAAGTGTTAACCTTAAGTCCTCGACCATAAACCAAACAAGGGCTAGGGTCAAACATATACAACTAAAATGCTAACAAAACCACCTAGACTAGACATTACGCAATGAGACCCTCTACCAAGAGAATAATTCATGATCTACAAAAACTAGCAAGGACAAAAGATGATCAAAATCAAAGGCAACAAAAAACCCAAATACGATCACAGAAAAAAGTGAAGTCATAAAAAATAATTGATACTTATAACTTGAAAGCCGATATCTTTGCTTTTGTCCATAAGTTTCTCGAACAAAGAATCAAAACTAAAGATGGTGTATTGACATTGTATAAAATATATTTATGAGACTTCTCCTTTTTCCAAATGTAAATTCTTCAATATAACATCCAATTTGAGCATGATGTGCCACTATGATTAATTCCAAAACCTACCATTGAAGTCGGAATTACAAAAGAAACAACTACGCACCTCGTGGAAGTCTCCAGCTTAGAAACAAATTGCGTGCTTGCTCACCCGTGATTTTTCCATCTCTATCAGTGTCCACCTCTATAAATACTTTGGTATATTTTTGTATACCAGGAGTTGTCATCTTTGGCCATGGTGTCTGAGATTTACCAACAGAATTATCAGGTCCAGCTGAAACTCGAGGTGGAACACCAGAGGAAGTGGCTTGATGTACAGATTGTGATGAATTAGCGATAGTATGTGCCTGCAGTGGCTGACTACCCAAAGCTGGCTTCACAAAAGCATTCTGCAACGAATCAAGAGAACCCGATCTTAATGGAGGTTGAGTTGCAGATGATACAGAAACAACTGTCGAAGAAGGAACAGAGGATGCTGGAGGTGAAGCAGATACAGGAACAATAGCTGAGGCGGGAGGTAGAGATGTTGTTGGAGAAGCACCTGGTTTTGTCATTGAAAAAGCAGCAAACGGATCACCTCCAGCAACTGTATTGGAAGAAAAACCATCAGTAGAAGGAGTAGTTGCTTTAAAGCTGTTATTCAGCGTATTTTGAGAAGTAGAAGGAGCAGTCCCCTTGTTGGAAACTTGAGATTCCAGCCCATATGGAGCTCCACCAATATTTCCACCCATCCAATTGGTGGACGTGCCAGTGTTCGGAAGAGCAGGAGACAACATTCCTAAACTTGAAACAGAGGGAGACATCCCAGAACTTAGAACATTGGGTCCTGCCATGCCTGAGCTAGTAAGGCCAGTGCTAAATAAGCCTGAACCTGGAAGACCAGGTGTTGACATGCCTAAGCTTGGACGACTAGAAACTGACATGCCAGAGTTTGGAAGACCAGTAGGTGAAGCACCCGAAATTGAAATACCCAGACCACTTTGACCAGGAAGTGAAGCTGAATTAGTAGGCAGACCTTGGGAGGGCCTCATTGATTGGTTCCCTGGAGAAGAGAAATATTGCTGCTGTATGTTCTGGTTAGGAGGTGAAGGTCCTCTATAACCAAGATTTTGTGACACTGTAGGGATCATACCACCCATCTGCATTGCAGGACGACCAGATATGGAAGGTGTCTGAACTGTAGCAGAGGGTTGAAGATTTATTTGTGGAGGAGGGATTCTGGATGAAGCTGGTCCATAGAGTGCTGACTTGACAATCTCGGGTGTCAGTTCTCGTTTAGTCTGTGCCACAGTAACCAGCTTGAGAGCATTAAAAAACTCTTGCCGGCCAAGAAAACCAGCATGCTTCTGATCAGCATACGTCCATATCTGTGACAAAATGAACTAGCACATCAGTAATTATTTCCTCAGGTAACTTTCTAAAGTGTGACAAAGTTAACTCTCAAAACCACAAATCAATTGAAACAGAAAGAAAATCAAGATAGAATGGTGTTCTCATTATCAATTCCTCTAATACGACCACTTGATTACTAAAACATCTTGATCTTACAAAAGGGTTCCAACCATGTACATTAATGTTAGAGGATATAATATATCTTGGGACTAAACTATCAGCGTAAGCCTTTGGTTGAGTTGGTTCCTTGACATGGTAAGAAGCCAGTGTGACGAGGTCACGGGTTCGAATCTCAACCACATGTCATTTAAAGTGGAATATTAAGCGTCCATATGAGGAGTATGAGGAGGATTTGTGCTGCATCCACACATTCAGCCCAAAGGGGGTGTGTTAGAGAATATAACATATCTTGGAGCCTCAACTATTAGCTTAAGCTTTTGGTTGAGTTAGGTTCCTTGACAATTAATCTCATATTTTCTTACAGAATGGTTTAATAGAGAGAGGACTGAAAATCATCAAAGGGAACTAATCCATGATAGTTGCTAGTTCCCTCACCAGCTTAAGCTTAAGACAACTGTAAGATGGATTCCATTTCATTGCCCTAACGCCATAAAATGGCTTCCACGTTATTAGGTTATGGAAAGTCAGATGTATGCAAATTATCTCCGATTGACCTTTGATATCAAATATCATCTCCAACTTCCCATGCCAAATTGCCCAATATAATCAACAAATAGGAAAACCAACACCCCAAAAAAATTCCCTAGACAAAATATCTTGCATTAAAACAAAAAAGCAAGAAAATGTAATTTAAACTAATAATTGATACTACGCCCATGCGTTTGCACATGCCCAATAGCCCAGAAGTACACAACCATAATTCACAACATCAACAAATTTGCTAATATAATCAACTAAAGAAAACTTAGTTAACAGAAAAAATCAATACAAGTAGAAGTATAATTCAATTACCTGAGCAAGAACTTGTTTAGTTAAACCAGATCCCTGGAAGAAAGCAACAGCTTCAGCACCACTAATACGACCATCTTGATCCAAATCTGCCCTTTTGAAATATGCCTCAAACTGATCCAAGTTTCCTCCTTGATTCTGACCCGCCATTGAAAATGCTTCCAAACCGAAAAAATTATTTGATTAATACTTTTATGTAAATATAAGGATTTAAAATCGATTTACTGCATTTTATAGTGCAGGGGGGGAGAAGATGAGATCGATGAGAAAACGAGAAAGGATCCAACGAAAAGAAGAATGAGAGAGAAGAAATAAAATATTCTTTACAGCCAGGATGGTGGAGTAAAGAAAATTACAAGAAAATTTGAAAAAACTAAGTTCATTTTATTTTTGTTAATAAAAATTGTCAAAATAAGTTTTGGAAAAATTTTTCCAACATATAGGTGGCTATGCTCCAAAGCTAGGTAAGGAGCTTATTTGATGTTACTAACAGCGAATAAATAAGCATGTCAATTAAAGTCAAAGTCTTCGTTATTATTAACAGCAAATAAAAATTCTGGTTAAAAAAGTTAAATTTTTTGTTCGCCGTTTATAATAGCGAACAAAGACTTTGACTTTTATTGACCAAAATCTTTATTTGTTGTTAGTAATAGCGAACAAAGGCGTGGCTAAATTCAACAGCTTTCTTTCTTCTTTCTCATTTCCCCAAACCTTAAACCCTAACTCAAAACCTTGGAGAATCTCACACCAAATTCCTCCAATTAAAAAGTTTCAAGCTTCAATTCATCCCTCCTTCTTCCAAATTAACACAACTAAAGTGTTTTGGCATAAACTTAGATTGCTTTTAAGTAGACTGATCATGGGCGGCCCGGCCCGACTCAGTCTGAAAAAGTGAGGGTTTGGGTACCAAAATATGGCCCGATGGACGGGTTTGGGCAGAAAATAAGTGACCCGAATTTTTTTGGGACGAGTTTGGGATTGGCGTTTGGCTCGCGGGCCGCCCCGGCCCGGCCCGACCCGAAAAGGAGCTTGTTCATGATTTGCATTTTGATAAAGGGGCTCTATTGATAATGTTCTTTGAAGTTGTAAGGGGGCTAGATTAGTGCAGAAGTCAGACCCCATATAGCCATATAGGGGATTTTGTTGATACATTACTGATGCTTACCAATCATGCCAACTTATGAATGGATTCAGATATTCTAAGTTGTTCAAAGATTCGAGTATGCTGAATTATATAAACACACTGATCATCCTTTGTGTGTACATTTGTTCTTTTTCATTTTTATATTTTACAATTTGAAAATTATTTTGAAGACAACAATTTCTAGGTACAATGTGCGAGTTTACCGATAAGTCGGACTCTCAAATGGGTATCATTCAACTTTGTAATTTGTGTTTTTAATTATGTATAAATAATATATAACATAGGCCCACAAGCCCGCATATTACGGGTTTGGGCAGGAACTTTTATGCCCGTACTTCAACCCGGCCCGACCCCGGCCCGCATCAATGGGTTGTTTTTTCCCGTTCAGCCCCGCCCGACCCGGTGTTTGATCAGGTCTACTTTTAAGGTAATTTTCTTTGATTTTGTGTTTTTTTTTTTATTTTAGGGTTTCAATTAAAATTTCTTATCTTTATTCAAATGTTTCTTTACACATTTACAAATCACTACTTCTTTATGGCATCTTTAACTCATTAAGTTACTTGTTAATTGATTTTATTACTTATTTGTTTTTTTTTTTAGAAGTATGGTTGTTAATGGTGAATGTAGTTGTGAATGTTATTTAAACTTTATGTTTATGTTAAATATACTTGTTTTTATCATAATCTTGATAATGTTGTTTTATATGTATTTTTGTAGAAAATGGCATCACAGTAGAGTCATACTCTTCCTTGAAACTAGCTCCAACTCTCCCCCTTCAATCATCCTTCAAGGTAATAAAATACAGGTATAATAATTTGATGATTATAAAAATAAGATTGTTGAAGAAGATACAATTATTCTCTTGAGAGACCGTCTTTATAAGAAACGGTCCTCAAGCCCAGCCCACTCCATACCTTTCATTAATTACTTAAAAAACTGAAAAATAAGAATGTAGAGGAAGTTACACGAGTTTCAAAAGAAACCGTATCGTTTTATTTTTCCGAGCACAGTAGGGATAATTCTCCTTGAAAAAAAGCGTTGCATTCAATGTTCATTGATCTTCTCTTCTCTTTCGCCATTGTTGTGTCTAACACTAAATATTCCGCCATTGATATGGTTATTCTGCTAATTGTCTCTAAATTTTGCAATATTTTTGAGAAGGAAGAAGAAAGACTCATATTTGGTTTTTGATTTTTTTGAAACTAAACTCTAGTTGTTGTTTTGTCTTTTAAAATTGTTTTCTATAAAAATTATTGGAAAACAAACCCCAGTTGTTGTTTTGAGGAGGAAGTAGAAAGACATTAAGAATATTGTAAGTAGGCATTAAGGAGTGTAAGTAGGCAGTAAGTATGATGATGCAGCTTTAATAATTGAAGAACACAATGACGTTGAACATGATGATGGGAATATAGTAGGTATTAAGTAGCTATAAGTTTATTGTAAGTAGGTATTAAGTGTATTGTAAGTGCATTAAGTTTGATATAATTAGGCAATAAGTGTGTTGTAAGTTGGTATTAGATATGATATAAGTAGGTACTAAGTATGAGACATAAATATAATATAAATATACATTAAGATGATATAAGTAGGTATTAAGTGTACTGTAAGTTGGCATTAAGTATGATGTAAATAGGCATTGAGTGTGCTGTAAGTTGGCGTTAAGTCTGATGTAAGTTGGTATTAAGTTTGATGTAAGTAGGCAATAAGTGTGTTGTAAGTGGGCATTAAGTCTGATATAAGTTGACATTAAGTTTGATGTAAGTTGGCATTAAGTTTGATGTGAGTTAGCATCAAGTCTGATGTAAGTAGGCATTGAAACTCAAAATCCTTAAAATGTAAAAGGATTTATAATGCACAAAATCCTTGTCATAACACACACAAAAAGTAACAATAAACGATTCACATAGTTTAATACATTATAAATTGCTTAATACACACAAGGAAACTGTTTTTTATTTAATCAAAATGTAAGACCGACTCTTGCTTTTTACAACAACCTATCATATATTTAGATCATTCCCTACACACTACTTTTTTTGTGAGATGCATTTTTTTGCTCTAATTTTCTTCAAACCATTAACAACTATTGAAGCTTATTTAATTCACAGCATCAATTTGTGCAGATACATCTTGATCTCTTCTTTACCATTACACAAGTAACGGTGTGGTTTGTAATTATTATATATGTCTTTGTCAATCTTGTGTATACAAAACAATCATAAAATAGTATTAAATGACATAAACAAATAATAGCAAGAATAATCATAAATCTAATACATACTTTAGTTAAGTTAAATGACTAATTATTGTTGCTTAAAATCCAATTAGCAAAATATAACTAAATAAATGCTAAAACACTATTACATATATTCTAAACACCAACTTAACTAGCATCAATATCCTACTTTATATATTGTTAAATGCCTACTTACATCATCCTTATTGCCTACTTACAATATGCTTAATTCCTACTTACAATATAATTAATGCCAACTTACAGTATGCTTAATGCCTACATACATCATTCTTAATGCCTAATTACATGATGCTTAATGCTTACTTACATCATCGTTAATGCCTACTTACATCATCGTTAATGCCTACTTACATCATCGTTAATGCCTACTAACAGAATGCTAATGCCTACTTACAAGTTACAATATACTTATTGCCAAATTACAGTATGCTTAATACCTACCTATATCATCCTTAATGCCTACTTATATCATCTTTAATACCTACTTAGATCGATAACATTTAGGAAATAATTTATGATTTTATAAATAGGAAATCGAAAACAACTATTAAGAATAAGAATTATTTTTTGTCTCAACATAAATTTGAGTTGAATAAATAGTTTGTGAGCTAAGACAATAAAGAAACAAACTGTACCAAAAGGTATGATTAATACAATGATTCCTTTTACTATCCTTTTATTATTTCTTGGGTTTTTCTCACTTATACCCACGTACTTTTAAAAAATCTCAGCTGTACCCAATAAATTTACCAATTCTCAATTGTACCCAATAATTAGTAGGATTTTTCTCACTTATACTCACGTACTTTTAAAAATTCTCAGCTGTACCCAATAAATTTACCAATTTTCAATTGTACCCAATAATTAGTAGGGTTTTTCTCACTTATACCCACGTACTTTTAAAAATTCTCAGCTGTACCCAATAAATTTACCAATTCTCAATTGTACCCAATAATTAGTAAGATTTTTCTCACTTATACCCACGTACTCATGTTGGTAGCTGAAGCTGTTCAAAATTTGATCTTGGCTGACTTTTGTTATTATTACATCAAAAGGTAATTAAACTTATTTTTTGAACTAATGACTTTTACGTTTCGTTTAATTATTGGTATTAGAACGTGTAAATGATAATGAAAATTTAAGCTAAATTTGCAAGAAAAAAACACGTGAAGGCTATTGATCATACTTGTCTTACTTTAGTAATCATTTTTTTTTATAAAATTCAGTAAAATATTTGTGGGAACATAGTAACCACATGTGATCTCATATCGAAGAATTAGAGAGGATTAGACAAGCATATAAACTTAATGGACTACTCTTTTTACTAATTGATTTTAGGATGAAAATTCATCGCACTTGTGTGCAATCAGCTCTCATGAGAAATTTATCAACACTTAATTGTGGATAAAACTTACATCGCCATGAAAATAACATAATACGAAAATTTACTCAAAAAGTCATTTTATTACCGTTGTTTAGTATTTACCATCAAATGGACCGTTAAAGTCGCTACATTATAATGCTACTGGTAATTCTAAAAAAAATTCAAAAGATATTACTAACGCCTTTAATAAATCTAACTAACTGTTGTTAAGTTGTCATTAAAAAATGGTTATTGTTGCTAAATTAATACTTATTATTGGGTACAATTGAGAATTGGTAAATTTATTGGGTACAACTGAGAATTTTTAAAAGTACGTGGGTATAAGTGAGAAAAACCCTACTAATTATTGGGTACAATTGAGAATTGAAAAATTTATTGGGTACAGCTGAGAATTTTTAAAAGCACGTGGGTATAAGTGAGAAAAACCCTACTAATTATTGGGTACAATTGAGAATTGGTAAATTTATTGGGTACAACTGAGAATTTTTAAAAGTACGTTGGTATAAGTGAGAAAAACCACTATTTCTTTTATCTATCTTTTAATTTTTAATTTTAATTTTTATTATTTAATCTTTTGCCCTAAAATTTAGAAGGGAGTTACTAAATTTCGCCACCCCTTTTCATTTTATCGCCACCCCCCCTCCCCACGAAATTACGTATTTGCCCCTAAAGTTTAAAAAATTATAAAATTGCCACTCCTTACAAATTTCTTATTTATAATAATAATAATAATAATAATAATAATAATAATAAACTTTTTATATTCTTAAAAAAGAATATAAATAAAATCAATAATAATAACAGTAATAATAATAATAATAATAATAATAATAATAATAATAATAATAATAATAATAATAATAATAATAATAATAATAATAACAACAACAAAAATAATAAAATTAAAATTAATAATTAAAAAAAAAATTGAGTCGCCCAATTTTGGGCGACTCAATTTCTTTTTTTCTTTTTGGAAAATAATAATAATACTAATACTAATAATAATAATTTATAGATTATATAAAATTAATAATTATTAAATAATGACTTTTGCAGGTCTCGAACATGTGACCTTTATGTTATTAGTACAACGCTCTAACCAACTGAGCTAATAGACCACATTAATCTATAAGTTATTATTATTAGTATTAGTATTATTATTATTTTCCAAAAAGAAAAAAAAAATTGAGTCGCCCAAAATTGGGCGATTGAACCGGGGTCCAGTCGCCCGGTTCTGGGCGACTGAACCATGGTTCAATCGCCCGATTCTGGGCGACTGGACCCCGGTTCAATCGCCCAATTTTGGACGACTCAATTTTTTTTTTTCTTTTTGGAAAATAATAATAATAATAATAATAATAATAATAATAATAATAATAATAATAATAATATTAATTTTATTTATATTCTTTTTGAAGAATATAAAAAAGTTAATTATTATTATTATTGTTATTGATATAATAATAATAATAATAATAATAATAATAATAATAATTATTATTATTATTATTATTATTATTATTATTATTATTATAAATAAGAAATTTGAAATTAGTGGCAAAATTGTAATTTTTTAAAATTCAGGGGCAAATTCGTAATTTCATTTAGAGGGGTGGCGATAAAATGAAAAGGGTGGCGAAATTTAAGCATCGGGAATTTAGAATCCCACCCGTTGTTACTGTTCATATTCTTCTTCAACCCCTTACATTGTTCCCTTTAAATATTTTCGATTAAACAATTACATTTCATTCCCTCTGACTTTCACAGGTTTCTTCCCTAATTTGTCTCGATGGGAATTTGAAAGGCAATTTTCGTATAACTGCAACCATCTACATTTCGTACTCTTGTTTTTCGAAGCCCAAAGCAGCAAAAACACCATTCCATTCTTGGTTTGCATTGAAATGTCGAAAGATCCGTCCTCCTACCTGTGATTGTTAGAATTTAACAAGAGGATGGCCTTCTTGTATGAGTTGGCGTAGGAATACAACAATTTCTTGGTTCTTGCTACCAAAAGCATCAAGGAGGTAACAAAGTTTCATACTCATTATATTTAATTCTACCAATAAATATGTGTGTTCCTTCTCTTTTTCCTGGTTCTCAGTGCCGCCGAATTCAAGAGGCATATGGCCTCATTATTTTTTTTCTTTTTTTTTAATTATTCTTATCTTAATACATTTAAACTTTCTTCATCTTGTTTATGTTAAAATTTTTGTACTCATTAAGAATTTTTACAGTCATAAAATTAATTAGATACCTTAAGATATAATATCTACTGTGCAATTAAAAAGAGATGGATATTATGTTTATTAATATTAGATTAATGGATGATGAGATTAAGGAATTATTGGAAAATGTTGCTTTTGATATATTAGATATTTACCTGTTGAATGAATGAATGTGAGTCTTTTAGGTATGGTTTACATCTCTACTTTGTGTAATTGGAAATATAAAGAGAATTGTGGAAGTTGGTAATCTTAAAGAGGATGTGAACAATTTTAGATGATTATAAAATCTTGATGGCATAATAGGGAGATTTGCACAAATTTTAATGATTTGAAATGCTAGATGAATAAGCAGGGTGTAAATGTAGGAAAATATAAAGTTGTGAGCATTATTGGTTTATACTCTTCTTTAATATGTTTAGAAACCGACTTTATGACTTAAAATGTTGGATTGTCGAGATAGAATCCTGGTTAAGTTATGGTCTTACGAGGAGTTGTAAGAAGTTATATGCTAATATAGTAGTATCGAACGCACCTTATTGATATTATGTTTATTGTTTTGCTTTAGGAGACGACTTTGTCGAAGAGCCTTCTAGTTAATAGGTGTGAACTGGATTCAACTCGTTGAAATGATGTTGTTGGTGAGTTGTAGCAGTTCCTTGAAAGGCTCTGACCAGACTATAGTTTTGAAAATTGTTTTATTAAAGCTATTTTGAAATTGATAAATATGATAATTATTGAGACAAATTTTGTTGACTTATTATGCTGATAATGTGATATGGTCAATGGATTGGGCTCAGGATCTGGTCCTTGACGAAGTAGAGGGACATTGTTTTCCTACTACCTATTTTTTGAGGCGATTCGTCATTCAGATATTGACTAGCTTCATCCGAGAGTAACATAGCCTTTGAGCTATAGGTGTTTCTCTCAACTAGATTCTTAGTGCACACAAAGATCTAAGACTGATGTTGCTTTTAAATCTTTATTTTGATGTAATGTTTGTTTTGTTTTGAATTGCTTCTGCTCATTCAGTTAAATCTGACTTCTTATTATTTCCATCTTTTAGATTGCTTACAGATCAGTACCAGCCGGGAACAAAGGAATATCAGAGGCGATAAGAAAGTGTTTAGAAGACCTCTTTGATTGAAGATTTGGTCACTTGTGTGTATTAGATTTGTCAGTTGGTGTAATAGAGTAGTTGTATAGGTTGTGGACCTTTATACATTCATGTTTATTCATTTGGTTTTTGGTATAGCTGTTTGAGTTACAGGCTAGTTTTCACAAATGAGGATTTGACGATTTTTGATCCAAACATTATTTTGACTTTGACTTCATTTTGGGTATATAAATCCATGACAACTTCTCTTACTTAGTTTATAAGTTGAGCTGTTGCATCATCATATTTAATGTCTACTTACAGTTATCTTAATGCCAACTTGATATCCTTAATGGCTAATGCATATTTACATTATTCTTAATGTCTATTTATAAAATGCTTAATGCCTTTTTCCAAAACCCTAAATACTAACAAATCATGCAGAAAAAAAAACAAAAAACAAAAAAAAAAACCAAAGAAACACCAAAACCAAAATAAAGGAATAAACTTGATTTCTTCTTATAAGTTTCCATAAATATAATAAAAAAATTACATATTGTTTACAAAAAATTACATATTATTAAACAAATAATAACAAGAACAATCATAAATATGTCAAAAATACTAAAAAAAAAATAAATCAACAATTAATGAATCAAACTTGTTTCTTTGTGAACAAAAAAGTCTAGAGAATATGAAAAGATGAAAAGATTAATCAAACTTATTGATTCAATAAGTAATGATCTAAAATTTGAGAATGTTTCAGAAGAGAAAGCTTGAAGATGAATAGTATAAGACGAAAGGAGAAGAGGTTAATGAAGGAAAATTATAACTAACATAAATGATGCACATATAATAAGAGTAATTTTTTGAAAATCACAATTTCAAGTTTTAATGAACCCAACTTGGCAACTTCTATTTAAAAAAAATATTAAATGGGCTGGCCCATAAAGATGGTCTCTTTGAGAAACCGTCTTTCATGAGAATTTATGAAGAAGATAATAAACAACTAGCTTTGTAATAGTCCGAGTTAAAGTGAACAAATATTCACATATAAATATGAATTTCGGGTGACATGTCGGACATTTAAGTTAAACCGTTTATAAGATCGATGGTAAACTAGTGATAAAGAAATAATTAAGCTTCATTAGAAAACAAATAAAGTTAGCAAAAGTCTAAAGATAATATCTTGATAAGCATCTGATAACACCAAAACATGACGAGCTAAAGAAATCTAACATTCAAAATATTAATTAAAATAAAATTGAACAAATAACAAAAGTTCATGACTAAAACAAAACGGATGTATCATATCAACATGTTCCTAGAGGTCCACCTATCACACTTTTATGTCCACCTGCAATTAATCTACTGGTTGTCAATGTGACAGCATCATTGCAGGTTCCAAAGAACAACACAACAACCAGCACACGTCAAAGACATGATATAAAGAAATGTAAAGGATAAATAACAAGTAATGAGTTCATCCTAGCATACGATAGACTTTATATCATATTTGACTTTCGATTCCCCCAACTCATATCGTAGCCCGTCCGATTCGGGTCGCCATAGTGTTGTATAAGTTTGGAGGAATACACATAGAAGAGCTAATCCCAAGGCAACCTGCGATCTAAGATGTTGTCCAACCTGTTCGGGTCATCATAGGTAAAGTATACCCATGTTGGCTCTTATTAGAAATAATGATAATTCCAGCCCTATAAGGGTACCTAAATTATTTTATGTCAACCCTATTAGGGTAATAACACATTCATCCTCAAGTTGAAAGTTAATCTCTTTTCAAGTTATTTGAGGTGTCTAATCCTTAAGTAATATGCAACATCACATCACAGAATGAATACAACATTACTTTTCGTAACCAATTGCATAAGATATAATCCGAGCGTGTACCTTGATAGCACTTACACCCAAAAATAATCACCACACATTGCAAGGTTACTAACCCCTTATGAATCGAGGTTCTAACACAAACACACACCAATACCACATATTAGAACGTGTTCACACATCACAACCATTCTATACTATTATTGAATGACTATTCTCAAAAATATTCAATGGTTCAATCATCAAAACAATGCTCTATATTTTCCAAAACAAACAGAAACTTTACAACCGATTTTGGACAATTTAGTTTAAAAATTTCAAACAGAAAATCCGACTTCACCAATGCGTCTGAAAGGTATCAATTACCTTGTGCACCAAATTTCACCATCAACGTTATAAACCACCATCATTGTTGATCATTATCAATCCTTAACTCTGAATAATAGTAGATTATCATTTGAACATTATCATGTTTATGTACAATATTTCATAATAAGCCTTTAATTTCGTCTGCATCTCTTCGTAATTTCTATAAAGTCATTTTCATCTCAAATTCATTTATTAAATCCTTCATAAGAGAGATTTATGGAGTTGCACAGATGAAATGTAGAAGTTCTTGATAGTTCCTTAATGATTTATAGAGATTTGTGAAAAATTGAATGTGCAAATCTTTATTATTTTCTTTCCTATTGTCGAGCTTGAAGTTTTTGGCGGTTTTAAAATCATTTCGTGATCAAGGTTTTCAAATATGACAATTATTATATTTTCCTTTTCCTTTTTTCTAAAATTATGAATGGAATTGAACTTGGAAAGAAAATGGTTTGTCTCATACTGAGACGGTTACTCCCAAGACCAAGTGTTGAAAAATTGGGCCTAATCAGAGACTCCAAGTCCCAACATTTTGTGAAAATTTGAACTAAATAAGCAAAATGATAATAAAAAGTCAAACAATAAGCAATGTGAAAAATTATTTCCTAAGATAAGCACTTTTTTTCCTAGACTTGAGGTTTGGGTGTACTCGATGTAAGTAACAGCGAACAAAGAGAGAAAGTCAAAAAAAGTCAAGGTATATGTTCACTGTTACTTAACAGCGAAAGTAACAGTTAATAAAGATTTGACCTGTTTTGACCATGTCTTCCTTTGTTCGCTGTTACTAAAAGCGAACATATAAGTTGACTTTTTTTGACTTTCTCTCTTTGTCAAGTCTTTGAACTAGTCGTTATGAAATAGAAAAATAACCATTATAAAGTTGAAAATAGTCGTTGTTATTATGTTCTATAAATACATCAACATTTCCTTATTTCATTATATCCAAACTCCGTCATTCGTATGTTAGCTTGCGGTTTTTGAAGGTAATATAAGGTATAACATTAATATGATGCTTAATTTACAAAGATTTATATTATTATTGAATATTAATTATGTTACTATATTGTAACACCCCGTTAAATTATCGATTTTTTTAAAAAGAAAAAAATGAATTATTAATAAATAATTAGTCGATTAAATATATTAAATAATTATTTGATTATACCTTTGTTTATCATGTAACGACTTTTGCGTCTAACAAATTAATCCGAACAATAAATACATAGATTTAAAAAGAAAAAAATTTAAAAAAAAGAAGGTAATTGATGGGTTTGGCCGGTTGGGGTGTATAGTGGAGGAGTTCATGTAACTCCTCCCTAAATACACTTAATGGACAATTAACCTAGGTTTTAAAGTTAGACATTATGAGGATTTAATTTAGTTTTTGAATGTGGGTTCTATAACCAAAGAAAAAATTAGAAAAATCTTTATCATATTCCAATATCATTCTATCAAGGAGGAAAAAAGTGAGAATAAGTGAGGAAAAATATCTTGTGTTGGTTTTGGGTGATCTTGATCCTAAAAAATTGTAAGATCTTGATTCTTTTATAAAATTTATTTTGTTAAAGAGAAGTTGTTCATGAGTTTTATTTTTTTTAGATTATATAGTTTTTCATAAATTATAACGCTATAACAAGATGTAATTTGTTAATAGAATTATGTTTATGTTTTAATTTTATAAAGGTTCTTATGATTTATGATTTTCTAATAAAGTTTAATTGTTAGAAGAATTATAATCATGTTTTAGTTTTTCTATATAAGTGTCTTATGGTTTGTAATTCTTTAACAAAATCTAATTTGTTAAAAGAATTATATTCATGTATTAAATTTTATCATCTCTTATAATTCATAATTCTTTAACAAAATTTAATTTGTTAGGAGAATTATATATATGTGTTAAATTTATATAATTTCTTATGAATCATAATTCTCTAACAAAATTTAATTTATTAGGAGAATTTTAGTCATGTGTTAATTTTATATAGTTTCTTATGATTTATAATTCTTTAACACAAGTTAATTTGTTAGAAGAATTATATTCATGTGTTACCTTTATATGGTTTATTATGATTCATATTCATGTTTAGTTTTCCATGAGTTCATAATCTTTTAACAAAATTTAATTGTTAAAAGGATTGTGTTCATACAATTAGATTGATAAAGTTTTTTTTTAATGAAATCCTAATTCTTTAACAAAATCTTAATTTATTAGATGAGTTGTGGGTGAGTATTTATTTATAATCATTTATGATTCTTTAGCAAAATTTCAATTTAATAAAGAAGGGGTCTTGAAATGAAAAGGATGAGAATGATTTACAGCAATTGATCTAAGAAAGATCTATCGCTTCAAAAAAATTAAAAAGAACCGGTTCATTTATAGCAAAAAACATCCCTTTCACGTTTCTCTCTCTTCAAAAACCAACAAATACACTTCTCACCCTTCTCTCTCAGAAAATATGTAAAAAAAACCCTGAGTTTGTTTAGATTTTTGAATAATTCAAGACATTTTGGTTATCATTGCTAATAATCAAGTAAGTTTTCTACTCATTTTTTGTTTTGATTTTTCGATTTGTGGCATTTCAAGGTTTATTTCAAATTGGGGAAAACGATTTAAGGTTTTCAGTTGTAAAATATTAATTAATAAAGAGAAATTGGTTTAACAAATTGAAAAATAGAGAAATAAATTGAAAACGATGACTATGTGTTCATTTAGATTCTTGGTTTTAGGAATTCTGATTTTTTTTGGATTTTGGGAATCAAATTTGTCGTTCATTTGTTAGACTGCTTCTGGGTTTCCACTTCTGTGTTCTTCCTCTTAATCCCATAGTACCTTTCTTTGGGGATGAAACTAGGGAAAATCTTATGTGAATCAGTATACCCAAAGAAAGATTACTATGTGCATGAAGAAGGTTACTATGTCCTTGGAAAAGCTTTCTATCTTTTATAATTTTAAGCCTATTAGCTCAATTTGGTCGAGCATTATGAAACTGTGCTTACATTGCACAAGGGATGTAGGTTCCAATCCTACATAGGCTCCTATTTGTTGGGCTAAATCTGTCTCTTCATATATGTAATGTCATGTTCTTAATAAAAATATAGTATGTTTTAAAAGTTTTACTATGTTCTTAGAATAAGTTACTGTGTTCTTAAAAAAGAATACTATGATTATAATGAGTTATTATCTCCTTATATATGTAATGGTAAAAAAACAAATTTAAAATTGTAACTTGCTTATGTTTAATGAAGAGATGATTAAGATAAGGATGAACAGATGGTTAAAATGAGGATGTTTGGTTGAAGATGAATATTTTTTTTTAATATTGCTTTATTGTTTTTTTTATTACAAGATTCTATAATCTTATTCAAATGTTAGAATGTTCTTATAAAAGATTTTGACACACTATGTTGTTAGAAACAACGGATATTTCATGATATACCACTGAGTTTCTCCGAAATTCACCATATACCACACAAAATATTTTAATTCACCATATATCATTGAGTTTTCGTCCGTTAGTACAGAATACCATTAATGACAACTGCCGTCAGTGTGCCGTTTGTGGTAAATTATTAATTCACCATATACCATTACATTTTTTTTTGAGAACAAATATTTCCAACAGCTGATTCTACCACCAAATTTCATGAACCCACTTTCTTCCTCTTCAAAATTTTACCTTAAACCAACTTCCCTCTTCTCAAAGTCTCTTAGATTCCGCTTCTTTTACACTACTTCACACCATGTAGAAAACACCATTGAAGTAATTCAAGCTCTCAATGGAAAACCCATTACTAAAACCAGTACTATTTCAAAAATTAATTCCCAAATACTTAAAGAAAATTGGTTATCTTCACTCTCAATTAATGGAATAAATAGCAACAGAAATGAAGGAGTTGAAGTAAATGGTGGGTCGGAATGGGTTATTGGTGTTGACCTAAATGTTTCTGGTGCTTTATCTCTGTTGAAATTTGATTGTAATGGTATTATTTCTGCTCAAGTAAGTAACTTTTAGCATAAATTGAATTCTTTTTTTCAATTGGGTGTTTTTGGTTTGATTTTTTTACTTTTACTTTTCTTTTTTTTTTTTGTTGCAAATTGGTTTAATTTTGGTGAGTTTGATTGAATTATCATCTGGATAACTTTTGTTTATTGTAAAAGTTTGATTTTGATGCTTTATATGGTTTATATGTATTCTGTACACTAATTAATTGCAATATACACTTCCTTGAGTGCCAAAATTTGGGTGGAGTTGTTCCATTTGGTTATTCTGCTTGGTTTGTGGATGCTCTACATTAGGTTTTTTTACTAGTGTTGTTATTGATCTATTCTACCTTTCCAGGTGTTTGATTCTCCATATGTGAAAGTATCTGTTGGGAAAACATGTCGGAAACAATTGGATGCGAGGTCCATTGTTCAATTGCTGCAGAGTTTTGATGTTCCTGTAGGTATGAGATCATTCTTGAACCTCTGATGACTTGGAACATACTATCAGTCTATCAGACTAACATATGCCATCATCTCTTTTGGATTAAATGATATACAATTTGAGGTGGGTGTTAATTTTTTGAAGACATATGTTGTGTTTGGGCAAGTCAACCCTAACAATGGCGCCAGTTGAATGCGTAAGGGCATACTGGTAATTTACCACAAATGGCACACTGACGGCAGTTGTCATTAATGGTATTCTGTGCTAACGAACGAAAACTCAATGGTATATGGTGAATTAAAACATTTTGTGTGGTATATAGTGAATTTCGGAGAAACTCAATGGTATATCATGAAATATCCGTAAAAAAAATTATTATGTTATTAGTAAAGAATACTAAAATTGTGTTAAGTTACTGTCTCCTTATATGTAATTGTAAAAAAACTAATTCGAAACTATATTTTTCTTATAAATGAATAGATGGTTAAGATGAGGATGTCTGGTTAAAGTTGACTATTTATTTACTATTGCTTTACTGTTTTCTTATTACAAGATATACTATGTTCTTTGTAAAATATTATTATGTTCTTGTAAAAGTTTTTGACATATTATGTTCTTAGGAAAAAGTTACTATATTCTTTGTAATGCCCCGAATTTTCTCTATGGCATAATTTCCATTTTATTCCTCTTTCTAGTTACTTTTCTTTAAGTCTAGTCTTTTAATTTAAAATAATTTATTATGATATTATTTATGATTTATTATAACTATCTCTTTTATGCTTTATAATGTGATTTAAAATGTGCGTAAGTTATTATTATTATTATTATTATTATTATTTTTATTATTATTATTATTATTATTATTATTATTATTATTATTACTATTACTATTACTATTACTATTGTTATTGTTATTGTTGTTGTTGTTGAGTTAATATATTATTTTAATTAAATTTATGTACTACTATTATATGTCCTAGTTATTTATTTTTGGACCAACTTGTGGTAACAAGTTTTAAATTAGGAGGACTAAATATTTTTTTAGTACATTATTATCATGATAGGGTTGTAAAATTAGTGTTTAATTAGGTTAATTGATTCTAATTCATGCTTAATTATTTGGTACATTCTAGAATGGAATGAATGCATGAACATCCTTCAAATCTTTTCATTTTTTTTCCATTATGAGAAGTCTTTTGGGATGGTTTTTCCCCTCTTATAAATACTGGCCTATTGTTATGTAATTTTTCATTCATTCATAAACTAACTCATAAACTTTCTTTCTCTCATTCTTTTCTCTCTCAAAAAAAAACATAACAAAATACTTGCTTCATTTTTTTCAAGTGCCAAAATATTATCATATTTTTGGGCTACTTTTGAAGACTTATTTTGAATTATTCAAACTTACTTCAAGGAATTTATTTTGCAAATTATTTGGGTCATTTTCTTGGAGTTTTCTTTAATCTTTTAAAGATTATTACTTTCCTCAGTTATCCAGGTAACTAGATTTTTCCTCACTTAGTTTCTTAATCAAACATGGAAGTCTTGTTTAGAATTAATTATAATTTAAGTTGATTAATTCGGTTTTATATTGTAAATTTTGCTTTAATTATTTTCGTGCATATATTATTGTTATTTTAATTTTCTATGATGTCTTATAACATAGATTTAATTTAGAATTGGTTAAAATTAATTTTCGTAATTTGAATTATTTTATTTTAAATTATTATGAAAATCTAGAAAATCTGCACTTTTTATTTAATAGTAATTTGGCTGTAATTTATTGATTTTTAATTTATTTCCACATTATTTTAACAATAAAATATGTTATAATCAGTAGGTAATAGTGTAAATTAATTTTGCTTAATTCGGGCCAATTAATCTAATTAAAATGAAATTTCTAGTAATTATTCAACTATTGCGATTAATTGACAGTTTATTTCCAGAATTTATTTTATTATTAGTTAGCCACGTAAATTATTTAAATTTGAGTCTAAAATTAAGTTTTATCATTAATTTAAGTCTAATAATTATTTTAGTAAAATTATTTAATATAATTGGTCTAGTTTCATTTTGGTTAATTAAATTAACTAATTTATGAGTAAAGTGTTAAGTGAATTAGCTAAAAGGTTAAAATCTAATTTCATGTGATCTAATTCAGTATCTAGTTAGTTGGTAATCATTTAATATTTAATTTAATGAGTTTGGGTTTAATTTTACAAAATTATTACTTAATAATGGCTTAAACTAGTTAATTTAAATTTTGTGAATTTATTTAGTTTAAGAGGAATTAAAATCTGATTTAATTTATTAATTCATTTTGGTCATGTACCTAATTGCTTGGTTATGTGTTAATTTCATGTACTACTTATTTATTCTAATTAGATAGTTTATGACCATTTGTTGTTAAAGTCATGTAAATAGAAAACTTGACTTTGGCATTGACTTTGACCATGACCATTGACTTTTGTTGACTATTATAATGGTTATGTGATTTTATTGTGATGGTTTATAAAACTATTTTGTTGCTTGTCGACAAGTTTATACTTAAGAATAAAATAACACTGTCTGTAGTATATTCTTGCCAAGAGTTGTTGTAAGGTGTATTCTTGATTAAGTTCGAATTATCCTTATTCCAAACTCAGACATTACAACTTAAACTGTATGATTTTGATCTTGATTGGTTTTGAACTACTCCTTAGGAGTTTTGGTATTTTGGAAATGGTCATTGTGGCTTTTGGGTTCTTAAGGATAAATCCATAATTGTTCCTTATGAACATTGGTTTTGTTGTTATTTGGAAATCGTTGGGTAAGTCCATAGTGGTTCGTTCGATTGGACAACACGTCTATAGTAGATTAGTTTTAGATTTAGTTGTCGTTCTTGTTATGCTGGATCTTCGAAAAACAAGAGAGATTGGCCATTCTTAGACAGGGCTATATCATTGTGGTTAACCCAAGGTTCGCCCTGACTTTATCTAGGCTTAGTGGGCCGCGAATTTGTTCACTGCGTCCGTTCCAAGTACGACTTGAAAATATTGTTAACTTGATTTTGTTAAATTGTTTTGGAAAAATTATCCTTGATTTTAATTGATTTGGTTATCCTACTTTGGTATTAATTGAATTGATCAACATTATTTGACTCTATCGGTTTGGCTTGTATGGTTGAATCGTTGTTAATTGATTTGAATTTTAATTAAGCATCACATTAGTTTTTTGTTTAAATTTGAACCTTGGTGTTAAGGACAGTCTAGTTATTGGCCAATAAGTGGTAATTTGCTGTTTAGTTGTTGCAGGTGATGATTGAATTCACTCGGATCGACTGGGGAATAAGACTAAGAGAGTGTAGGGTTACCTAAAACATTAAGTTGAAGTTTAGATGTTTTATTTTTTATTTATGAGAGTGTATACACCCTATATTAAGACGGGTCATTACATTCTTAGTAAAAGATACTATAATTATAATGAGATACTATCTCCTTATATGAAATTGTGGAAAAACAAATTCAAAACAGCCGATTTACTATTTTTACAAATGAGATCAAAATGTTGGAAAATAAGATTAACATGTTCAATAATATCACAAAAATTGGTCATATTGTTTTTACAAAATACAAAATACAAAATAATAGCCTATGTAGGATTTGAACCTACATACTCCATACAATCCATACAAAGAATAGAGTGCTCTGCCAATTGAGTTAATAGGCTTAATGAGTCATAAACAGATTAGTATAAGGAAAAATAAAGAGAAAATATTAACAAAGTCAAAAATAACTTCATAACTAGTAAGAAACAATGGGATTAGCACACACTGTGCATCAATCAACCATCATTGAACTAACAAAAGTAAACACACAAACTTCAATAATACTAACACAATCAACACTATAATTATGAAACTCTAACTTACCTTCATTGTCTTCTTCAATAATGAGAAAATGATAGGATTTGAAAAAATCTTTCCTCCTCAAAATAAAATCAATTTGCAAAATCAACCACAAAACTTAAAAAAAAAAAAAAAAAAAAAAAAAAAAAAAAACATCAAAGAAATCAAAATCTAACTAAAAAAACCCTAAAATATGAAGATCGAAAAACAATTGGAAGAAATATCAACAACAAGATCTAAAATAAAAATATATTCAAGAAATAAACCAGCTTCAAAAATAAAAGTACAAATGAAAAAATCAAAAACAAGATCGCAAAAATCAAAAAATCCTTATACATTAAACTAATAAATCAAAAACAAAAATTAGTACTTACAAGCTTGAATATGAAGAATCAAGATGTAGGCTGAGAGAGTGATGCAGTAAGATAGAGAAAAGCCCTTAAAAAAATTAAGAAAGAGCAAGAAAATGTTGAAGAAAAGAAGAGAAAATGTCAAAGAATATACCCAGAAGGAGATGAACAACTATTTTCTTTAAAAGTAAAAAAAAAACCGCTTGTAATAGCTAATGAACTATATATATATATATATATATATATATATAGGGGAGGGATCCAATGAGAAGGGGTATGAAAATGAGAAGGGTGAGAAGGATTTTGAGCCGTCGATTTCTCAAAGATCTAATGGTCTGGATATCAAGCCGGAAAAAATAGGGCAAGTAAAAAAAAAATGCAAATTCGGTTTTTTTGAAGAACAGGGACTTTCTCTTCTGCGAAATCTTCGAAAAACCTTCAAAACCTTCGAAAAACCTTCGATTTATTCTGCGAAATCTTCCTCTTCTCTTCAATTAAGGTATGCAAATTAGTAATTTACCATTTTATAGTTTTTATTTTTCGATTTTTTTTGATTCATTTCTTAGTTTTCGTTTTCTTCTGCGAAAATGTTCCTCTTCTCTTGATTTCTTAGTCTGCCAAAAATCTTCACTTGTTTTCGATTTCTTATGTGTACCTTTTACAAATTCAGATTTGTTTTGATTGCTTTCTTAGTTTTTCATTTTCGTTTTCGATTTAGTATCTTCAAAACTGAGAGTCAGATTTTCATTTTCGTTTTCTTTGTTGATTTTGATTTACAGACTCAGATCTTGATTTGAATCTTCTTCTTCCCTTGAATTAAGGTATGCTAATTGAAGATTTACATTTTAGGATTTATGTATTGTAACAGACCGTTTTTCTTAATCTTAAATATTTTGACAAATTCAATAATCATTTCGTTTTATTATTTTCTTTTTAATGCCGTTTCGAATTTTTATTCCAATCGTTTTTAAGCTCTCGATTTTCTTTTATGTATAATTTATTTCTCTTAAAATAAATTACCTAAATATTAAGTCTAGCTAAATTACCTACAATAACTTAATCTTTTTATTTCCTATATTAATTTATTAAAAATAAAAATATATATAATATAAAAAAAAAAAAAAAAAAATGTAAAAATCTAAAATAGTGGGCGGCAAGACTAAGGCTAGGTGACAAAATATTTAATTTAGTCTTATCCCTTACATAAACCAAGAATAAATATCTTGGATTTTTGTTGTTATTTCTTGCCCATGAAGTAAAATTAGATAATAGATAATTTTTGCTAATCATGGCCTATTTAAGACCAACATGCCGTGGAAAAAAAAAAAAAAAAAACAGAAGAAGGAAATCAGAAAAAAAAAAAAATAAAATAATTTCACAAAGATAATCTAATTCCTAAAAATTCCAAAAAAACCCTAGAAAAATTCCTAAAAATTCTCAAAAATTTTCTAATAATAGTATTTAGTGTTAATTATAGAAATTCAAGGGGAGGAAGCTAATTTTGTGGCTAAAAATTCTACAACAAAGGGAATTAATTAATAGTGATATTAGTAAAGGTATTAATTCTTACATATATTTATTTACATGAAATTATGCCCATAAATTTTTATATGTGTTTATTATATTTAAATTTCATTTTCTGGAAATTTTGGTGAATTAATTCGTTGTAATTTAATTTATATGATTTATTCTTTGAAATTGCCAAAAACCGCAAAATCTGAAATAATTTAAATTAAAATAGTAAATATTAATATTTTTAAACGAAATTTTTTCTGTACATATATAAATATGAGATATAGACTGTGTATTAATTTCGTGAAATATTGTTGAGTATAAATATTATTATTAATTGTTTTTCTAAAAAAAACAAACCGCATAATCTGAAATAATTTTAATTAAAATAGTAAAAATTAATATTTTTAAACGAAAATTTTTCTGTACATATATATATATGAAATATAAGTTTTGTATTGATTTCGTGAATTATAGTGAAGTATAAATATTATTATTAATTTTTGCTAAAAAAATGCATAAAATAAAGAAATTCATAAATTTGGGTTAAAAATAATTATTTCTGAAAAAAATAATTTATTTTAGTAAAACTGTATTTTTATTTCATTTAAATTATTTTTTTTTTTTTGTAAAATTTTTGTGATATTTAAATTTTAAAGAAATAAATTAATAATCTAATTTGTTATTGTAGGCAAAAAAGAAAGAAAAATGAAAATAATAATTAAAATTAATTTATTTTGGTGAATAAGAATATACACCAACTCAATTAATAATAAGTTATTTATTTTAAAATATTTCATGTAGATTTTAATCTTAAGAAAATTAATTATTCATGTATTAAATCTAAAAATAAGTTATTAAGAAAATAATGAAGCATAATTGAAATTTATTTATAAATAAATACGAAAGACCCATTTAGTTTTGATTTTAATAGTAATAAATGATTATTTGTATGTAAGTCGTAATGAATTTATTTCTATTGTATGTTATTGTAATGTTGCATTTATATGAAAACAGTAACATGATAATAAAAAGGCTTGATAGTAAGGAAATGCCGAACCATGCTTCCGGCATGTAAAAAACGTGGGACGTGTTTTCCGGCACGTAAAATACGGCGAACACAGTAAGGTTGTTTAACCTGATCTGTGGCTCGAGCAACATTATACTGGAGGAGTGACGACTCCCACTAAGTTAGGGGTTTTGGTTTACCTCACCCTAACAGGCCCTTACATATATCAAACAAAGATCATATGTGTTGCATTCATTAAATAAGTAATCGGATTCCATGCCCTAACACTCAAGCAGAAGTGTTAGTAAATCACGCCCTGGTACTCAAGCAGAAGGACCAGAAGTTTAATATATATAAATGAATCTAATATAAAAATGAATTCCCTACAATACATAAGATACCTTGCATAACTTTTTACTGTGATGCACTTATTTTTACATATTATTTGTTGCAATGCATATATTCTCTATACTTGCATAATTACGGTAAGTTTTTATACTCGGTTTTTTTTAAAGCTGACCGATTTCCATCGGCTGTTCCCATATTTCGGGAGCAGATGCTGCAGGTAACTTTACATGAAGTTATTAAGAAGCTATTGTATTGTTTATGTGAGATTAGGATATTATAAGTATGTAGTTTATATTATGGGTATGTAAAAACGATAATTATGTATTAACGAAAGATGTAATACGTAAAATTATATTTTAATGATTTAAGTTTTCCTTGTCTTTGTTTTTATTGAAAATTCTGTTTTGTTTTGTTTCTTTTTCGAAATAATCACGGTTCGATAGACTTCCGCTTAGCATTATTTACTATTATATTATATTAAACCTGTATTTGGAAAAGAACTGTCCGTTACATGTATCTTCAAAACTCAGAGTCAGATTTTCATTTTCGTTTTCTTTGTTGATTTTGATTAACAGACTCAGATTGAGATACTATGGAAGATTTACAAAAAGTGCTTAATATGAAAGATTCACCAAAAACTTCCAACAATGAAAAAGAATTGTCAGAAGGTAATGTTATTATGTTCTTCAAAAAAAAAATACTAAGTTATGATTGTGCATATTTACTGTCTTTTTTTTGTAATATTGAAAATCTTTGTTGCCAAGGTGAATGCTACTATGTTCTTAGAAAAAGATACTATGTTGTGATTAAAAGTTACTATGACAATGTATAGCTACTGTCTTCTCTTTTGTAATATTGAAAATCTTTGTTGCCAAGGTCAATGCTACTATGTTCTTAGAAAAAGATACTATGTTGTGATTAAAAGTTACTATGACAATGTATAGCTACTGTCTTCTCAATGCTACTATGTTCTTAAAAAAAGATACTATGTTGTGATTAAAAGTTACTATGACAATGTATAGCTACTGTCTTCTTTTTTCAATTTTGAAAAATCTTTGTTGCCAAGGTGAATGCTACTATGTTCTTAAAAAAAGATACTATGTTGTGATTAAAAGTTACTATGACGGTGTATAGCTACTGCCTTCTTTTTTTAATTTTGAAAAATCTTTGTTGCCAAGGTGAATGCTACTATGTTCTTAAAAAAAGATACTATGTTGTGATTAAAAGTTACTATGACGATGTATAGCTACTGCCTTCTTTATTTAATTTTGAAAAAACTTTGTTTCAAAAAGTAAATGCTACTATGTTTTTAGAAAAAGATACTATGTTATGATTAAAAGTTACTATGACTATGTATAGTTACTGTCTTCCTTTTATAATTTTGGAAAAACTTTGTTGCAAAAGTGAATGCTACTATGTTCTTAGAAAAAGATACTATGTTGTGATTAAAAGTTACTATGACAATGTATAGCTACTGTCTTCTCTTTTGTAATATTGAAAATCTTTGTTGCCAAGGTCAATGCTACTATGTTCTTAGAAAAAGATACTATGTTGTGATTAAAAGTTACTATGACAATGTATAGCTACTGTCTTCTCTTTTGTAAGTTTGAAAAATCTTTGTTGCCAAGGTCAATGCTACTATGTTCTTAAAAAAAGATACTATGTTGTGATTAAAAGTTACTATGACAATGTATAGCTACTGTCTTCTTTTTTCAATTTTGAAAAATCTTTGTTGCCAAGGTGAATGCTACTATGTTCTTAAAAAAAGATACTATGTTGTGATTAAAAGTTACTATGACGGTGTATAGCTACTGCCTTCTTTTTTTAATTTTGAAAAATCTTTGTTGCCAAGGTGAATGCTACTATGTTCTTAAAAAAAGATACTATGTTGTGATTAAAAGTTACTATGACGATGTATAGCTACTGCCTTCTTTTTTTAATTTTGAAAAAACTTTGTTTCAAAAAGTAAATGCTACTATGTTTTTAGAAAAAGATACTATGTTATGATTAAAAGTTACTATGTTTATGTATAGTTACTGTCTTCCTTTTTTAATTTTGGAAAAACTTTGTTGCAAAAGTGAATGCTACTATGTTCTTAGAAAAAGATACTATGTTGTGATTAAAAGTTACTATGACAATGTATAGCTACTGTCTTCTCTTTTGTAATATTGAAAATCTTTGTTGCCAAGGTCAATGCTACTATGTTCTTAGAAAAAGATACTATGTTGTGATTAAAAGTTACTATGACAATGTATAGCTACTGTCTTCTCTTTTGTAAGTTTGAAAAATCTTTGTTGCCAAGGTCAATGCTACTATGTTCTTAAAAAAAGATACTATGTTGTGATTAAAAGTTACTATGACGATGTATAGCTACTGCTTTCTTTTTTTAATTTTGAAAAAACTTTGTTTCAAAAAGTAAATGCTACTATGTTTTTAGAAAAAGATACTATGTTATGATTAAAAGTTACTATGTTTATGTATAGTTACTGTCTTCCTTTTTTAATTTTGGAAAAACTTTGTTGCAAAAGTGAATGCTACTATGTTCTTAGAAAAAGATACTATGTTGTGATTAAAAGTTACTATGACAATGTATAGCTACTGTTTTCTTTTTTTAATTTTGGAAAAACTTTGGATTGTTATACAGGGACTCAAACTCCAAGAACTATTACACAAGTTACCCCAAATGGTTCAACCCTGTGGATTCCTCATTGTGAGTTTGATAAAAAGCCATTTGTTGGTATGGCTTTTGAAAACTTAGAGAAAGCCTTAGATTTTTATGGTAAATATGCTGAAATTTGCGGTTTTGATATACGTTCATCTACTACCTACAAAAAAAAGGGTATTGTTTTTTTAAAATATTTTGTTTGTAGTAGGGAGGGTATCATAAAACCTAAACTTAAGAAAAGTGCAGATGTTGTTGCACGTTAGAAGAGATCAACCAAAAGAATTGGTTGTAAAGCTAGATTGATTTTGAAATATGACATAGCGAAGAGAACATACCATGTTTTAAAATTCGAAGAGGCGCACAATCATTGTCTAGTTAGCCCTACATCGCGTCAATTTTTATTGGGTAATAGGAAAATGACTTTGTTGCACAAAAATTTCATATCTAAGAATGCACGGGTTAATATAGGACCGGTTAAATCCTTTAGATTGTTTAAGGAAAATGTCGGGGGTTATGAGAATGTGGGAGTGACAATGCAAGATTTTAAGAATTTCCATAGGGATTTGAAAGCATATATTAAAGGAGATGATGGGAAGATGTTGATCGAGAATTTTATCAGAAAAAGAGATATTTACACGGGGTTTTATTTTGATTATGCTTTAGATGAGGAGGACCACATATCACGTTTATTTTGGGCCGATGCGATAAGTAGAAAGAATTATTGTTTATTTGGAGAAATGGTTACTTTTGATTGTACTTATAACACCAATAAGTATAGCATGGTTTTAGCCCCTTTTACTGGTTTAGATCATCATAAGTCTTGTATTACATTTGGTATAGGTTTATTAGCTAAGGAAGATAGTGAATCTTTTGAGTGGTTATTTAGAACTTTTTTACATTGTATGGGGGAGTGTATGCCAACATATTTGATAACTGATCAAGACCCTGCAATGAAAATTGCGATTAAAAATGTATTTCCACACACAATACACAAAATTTGCATGTGGCACATCATGAGTAAAGTGACTGATAAAGTTGGACCGGAATTGAACAAAAATGAAGATTTTTTGAAAGAATTAAATGGGTGTGTGTGGAATATTGATCAAGAAGAAGATGAATTTGAGGAAAAATGGGAGGGAATTATGACCAAATACAATCTTCAAACAGATAAATGGTTTACTAATATATTTAGTATACGAGATCAATGGATACCCGCATATTTTAGGGATATCCCATTGGGGGGGATTTTGAGAACTACATCCCGATCGGAAAGTGTTAATAGTTTCTTCAACCATTTTTCAAACCCGCACATGACACTTGTTGAATTTTATATGAGTTATGAAAGTGCAATGGATGCACAGAGGTACAAACAAGATAAGCTCAATGCTGAATCACTTCACACAAACCCACAATATAAAACACCATTGCCGATTGAAAAACATGCCGGTGAAGTCTATACTAGAAAAATATTTTTTCTTTTTCAAAATGAAGTTTATAAGTCTTGTTTCAAAACTTATATTCAAAGTATTGAAAAGATTGAAAGTGTGGAAAGTATAACTGTTTTGGACTCAACGGTAAGTAAGATGTACAAGGTGAAATTTATACTGGGAAGTTCGATTGACGAGTTGAAGGTAGATTGTGATTGCAAGTTATTTAAACGGATAGGAATATTATGTTCCCATGCGATTTGTGTTATGAGTGCAAGACAAATAACACAAATACCACAGCAATATGTTTTAGATCGTTGGACGAAGCTAGCATTAAAGAAGCCTATTTTTGATTTGCATGGGAATCTGATTGAAGAGAGCAAAAAGTGTAACAACGTGGGGAAGTTGTTGGGGGAAGTTTGGTGTGAAATATTCAATTGTGTAGGTTTAGCTCAACGGAGTGAGAGTGATTTACAATCACTTTTACAAAACCTAAAAGATATTAGTAGAAAATTGGAGGAAAGTGATGATGTGAGGGTGGACATTACTAAAGAGCAACAAATCGAATTGTTAGTAGGCACAAGTTCATCTTCGACAATGGAAATACAAAACCCAATCCAATCAAAGAACAAAGGAAAAAGGCAAAGAATAATTGGGGAAAAGGAACAAACTATTGAGCAAAGCAAGAAGCCTAAAAGAAAGTGCAAAACTTGTGGTAAATTTGATTATCATGATAGTCGAAATTGCCCATCAACAAAAGATACCCCACTGAAGGTATAAAATATATAATTTGCTTATATTTTATTGTATCCTTATTTAATAATTTGATTATGTAAATGAAAGTGCAAAATTTTTGTTATGCAGGAAAATTGATGCTGAAGAACAGATAGATGAAGAGATTATATTAAGATGACTATGGATAGCTACTGTCTTTTGTTTTGTAATTTTGAAAAATCTTTTGTTGCAAAAATGAATGCTACTATGTTCTTAGGAAAAGATACTATGTTGTTATTAAAAGTTACTATGACAATGTATAGCTACTGTCTTCTGTACATTTGACTGGTTATGCACATCCACTCCATTCCCCCCTCCTTTGTTATGCACCTTACTTGCCTCATTACTACTATTTTCCTTCAACACTGTTCTGTGCTCATCACAATCATCTATAGTTAGTAGTGCCTCAAAGCCATTACTAGTCATTAGAGGATTACACTGGTATTGTGAAATCTCCCCAATTGGAGCACGCGGATGTTCTGCTGGATTCATAGCATCCTCCTTACTAGTGGATGCACAAGGTTCAGGAACATCAGCTGTTACTGCAATTTTAGGATTCCTACATGCTGCTAAATTTGCCCATTAAACATGGCGGTTTTCTGGTCAATTGATAAACCTTTATTTTTTCTCACCCACTTCGACTTTACCGGCCTGAAACCATCCTCATTTACCAACAGATTAGGCCGGTGATTGGTTTGCTTGATGCCAACCCGACACTCCAATTCATGTGCCCAAACAAGTTAGAAGAAAAAAAGGTTCATTAATAACTACATAAGAACTTCTTCTTTATCTTTTTCAACTTAATCGCATCTAATAGAAGTAATTAATATCTTTGATGAATTAATAGGAAAGCAAAGTACTGAAGTTAGCCATATATTCAAAAAAAAAAGTAAGTAATTAATATCTTTTCAAATTGGATTGAGGATCCATTAGTAATGCAAAACTCTTTGATTCAGGTTCTTCGAGATGGACGATGGAGCATATATTCAAAATTGTTAAACAACATTCAAAAAAAACAACAAAAAAGGCAACAGATTGTCAACAAAAAGTAACTATGACAATGTATAGCTACTGCCTTCTTTTTTTAATTTGGAAAATAGAAAAAGATTGTCAGTCATAAAAAACTTCACATTAGATTATCTA
This sequence comes from Amaranthus tricolor, assembly GCF_026212465.1. Classification (NCBI taxonomy): domain Eukaryota; kingdom Viridiplantae; phylum Streptophyta; class Magnoliopsida; order Caryophyllales; family Amaranthaceae; genus Amaranthus; species Amaranthus tricolor. The sequence goes on along the minus strand of NC_080059.1, from coordinate 14,648,540 downwards.
GTAATTAGATTAGCTAGTAACTACAGCAATTAGATTATCTACTATGTTCCATCAAATGTTTGTACAACTAAAAAATTCACAACTTCATCTTGTACTTCACATTAACGAATCTTTAATCTTCTGATAGAAACTTGTTTGGCAATGGAGCGTCTTTTATCCTTAAAATTGGACACCTCTTCTAAAACTTTAGATCTTTGTTTGTTCAAATCAGATAACAATAAAGATCCAGCAATCTTAACTCTTGCAACATGTCTCAATGGAGCCTACATAAAAAGAAAATACATTTAGTTTGAATCTTTTAATTAGAATGTCATTCAAAAAAATTCATTTAAAGATAATATTAAGAAGAAAAATCGTAACTGCATTCAATATTGGACACTGGAAATCAACTGTTCCCTCAAAAAACAGCATGCTCATCATCATGAATACATCACTTTCAATGTTAGTCCTAGCAGTCGTTTTCCAATCAGTGGGAACTCGTTCCATTTTCCATAATGGAATAACATCAGTAGCTTGCATCTTATCATCAAAAATTGTTGACAGCAAATCTTTCTACAAAAGTTTCATTTAAATATTTATTAATAAATATTTCATAATCTTAGCAACATAGGCAAAAGGTTTTTCAGGATAATAAAATGCTACACATACCATAGTGTCACCTAGCTTTCTAATTTCTTCTTCTGAAATAGCAGTATGGTTCACATTGTCAATCCATTGCACTATTCTTAACTTCATATTCAAAAGAAGTAAGAAGTACTGACTGCCCTTCAGTATTGGAACCACAATCTGTATATTATATATCACTGAATCAATAAATATATCTAAAAAAAAGTGACTACACAAGTACTAACTACCTATTAGTAGCTATAATAACTAAAATAGTGACTATATAAGTAAATCAATCATTAAAAACATATCTTACCAGATCAAACTTAGACAAATCAACTTGGTTGAAATCCACCCATTTGACCCAAGAATCATAAATTAAATCAATTTGTTGAGAACCACCACTATTATTAAAATCCAACAAAGCAAGCTGTAAAAATAAACAATGAAATAACTAAAAATAGTTCAAAATAAAAGAAAAGTTATTTAGAATAAAAATGACAAAAAACGTACACTAGAACTAGCATTAAAAAAGAACTTTTTGGAAGATTGTTTGTTCTTTTCATTTTCATTGAGTAATAAACACCAACAATCCACAACAGAAACATGAGTACACTTTGAGGGATCCCCTAGAGTATAAAACTCTTCCCTTTGAATTCTCAAATTGTCCTCAAAATTCACAAGCAATTCACTGTCAAATAAAAGGAATAAAATAAGTATAATAAAAAACAAAAATCACAAAAAAAGAAAAACAAAAAAAAAAAACTCACCTATTGTCGAAACATTTGTCAAAAACAAAACAATAGTCGACTGTTTCTTGAAGTAACGAACCAAGTGTTCTCATATATTTTTTGTTTGATTTCATCAGATGTGAAACAAACGTAAATTTATCATTCAAACCTCTAAAAGGAATGGAACACTTTGCCCTGCCATGTATCAATACATTCTCATAACCATGGCTTTCAAAAACAGTGACATTATTTGCCACATCATCAACAACTTGATCCAATTCAACCTCATCCACTACATCATCTTCAATTACCTGATGCAAAACATCTACATTACCCTCATCAGCAACAAAAACCTCATTCACCATACTTGGAATAGAGGTAACCCATTTAACCGTGTCAACTATCTCATCGATTGTATTCAGCACGGTAGGATTCATGAAAAAACTTTGGGTTTCAGAAAAAGGTGTGGATGAGGTAGAAGGAACATCAGCAAAAGGGACAGGAGGAGAAGAAAATGAACGTTTTTGTTCTAAGAACAACTTAATTTTCTCCATGTAAAACTCAGAGACAACTTGAGTGTCCCTCCTCATGAGCATCAGCAACTCACATATTTCCTACAAAAATAAGTAAAGATAAAGTTAAATGTTGTTCAAATTAAAGTAACTATAACATTATAAAAAAAATACTATGTTATGATTATTTTCCAAAAGTGAATGCTACTATGTTCTTAGAAAAAGATACTATTTTATCATTAAAAGTTACTATGACTGTGTATAGCTACTGTGTTCTGTTTTGAAATTTTGAAAAATATTTGTTGCCAAGGTGAATGCTACTATGTTCTTAGAAAAAGATACTATGTTGTGATTAAAAGTTACTATGACAATGTATAGCTACTGTGTTCTATGTTGAAGGCAACATAAATAAGTAAGATTATACTTACATCTCCGGCTAATCGGCGTATATCAGAATTACGCATTGCATTTGAAGGCAACTGAAACTCAATTTTATCATCGTCTTGCACTGTTTGATCTCTGAAGGATTCTTCATTTACACTTGGTTGTGCAGTATCAACGTGGTTCACCTTTAACCCAACAGCTTGACCATACTCAAACACCATCGTCTCACTCACAGGATATGTACTCAAAATTAAACCACTGCCAAAATGATTAGCAGATGTTTCCTCCTTAATTCTTTTTGACACATCCTTATCAGTCCAATGAGAGATAAGAGGTAAAGAGGATGGCAAAGAGATATTCTTGAATTTCAAACGATGAAAATAAATAATTTCCAACAAAACAATGCATCCAGAAAAAAATTGCAACTTTGCTTTACGATATCTAACAACAGAGTCACAAAACTGATCAAGAACATATTTACACCAATTAAAAGTACTAATCTTATTCGGATCTACTATAGACTTTACAAGCTTAAGGTCTATTGTTCTGTTTTGGGTAGGGGCTAAGAAAGAAGAAATAGCATGCAAAACAAAAAGTTGCTTGAACTCATCCCCACCATCAATCATCTTAGGGATCATTCGTTCAAGCAATTCTAAGGGAATTGCTGCATTTGTATCTTCATAACCAAAAAAGGATCTAAATTCTTGTTTCAAGGGAAAATCAGGATTATACTTGTTCGCACACCTTGAAACTAATTCTACATCATTGTTTGGATTCAGAGGTAGACAAAAAACATCATATACGTCATGTTCAGAAATTTGAAAGCACTTGAAAGAGTCTATTGAAAACATACAACTACCGGGATCAAAACAATCTACAAGCCAACCAAGCATTGCAGATGGATTTCTACATAACTTTAAACTAAGAAGGCCACCAAAACCAATCTCTCTCACTGAGATTTTTTGTTTCTCAGTGAATCCCTTCATCAATTTGATCAATTGAGAAGGTCTACTTTTGGTCTGAAATGTAGATCTCAACCTGCAACAACAAAAAAAATGTACAATGTTCTTAGAAAAAGATACTATGTTATCAATAAATGATACTATGACTATGAATAATTACAATGTTGATAACCTGGAATACTTTGTTGGAATTACAATGTTGGAATTCAACATACTAGTCAATAAAATTACCTTACAGACCTTTGTTGTACATTGTCAGTTTCCTCAGCTCTTCTCTTTCTTGTGTTGGAATTCAAATGTAAATTAGAAGTGGAGGGAATATCAACTGGAATACTGCGACCTCGTTGATGACCTGACTTCGAAGTTGACGAACCTCTTGTTTTTGCCATGACAACTAAAAAAAAGTGTGATAATCGAAGTTGAAGTCATCATCATGAAGATCAAAATGTAAAGGAAATGAAAATGTAATGTCGAGAATAATGAAAATCCAGAATGAAAAAGAATGAAAATGTAATGTCGAGAATAACATTACCTTCTGACAATCATCATGACAACTAAATAACAGAATAATACTCAAATCCAGAATAAAAATCAAAATGTCGAGAATAAAAAAATCAAAACCCTAAAAATCGAATGAAAATGTAAAATCGCAGAATGAAGATCAACAGAAATTAACCCTAAAGATCAAGAACGATTGAAGAACAATGAAAATGTCGAGATTCAAACGAAAGTAAAGCAGATTAAGTGTTGAAGAACGGGAGGAAGATGCAGATTCAAACGAAAATTCTTGAGGAAGATGGAACGGGAGGAAAGTAAAGTAGGAGAGAGAAAAAAAAATTCTTTATATATTGAACCGGTTAATCAATAAAAAACCGGTTCATATTACATGTAAAAAGCAAAATGAACCGCGTGCAACTATCAAATTAAACAAATTAAATCTGTCCGTTGATCAAAAAAATGAATGCTTTAGATTACTTCTCACCCTTCTCATTTTCATACCCCTTCTCATTTGATCCAAAATCTATATATATATATATATATATATATATATATATATATATATATATATATATATATATATATATATATATATATATATATATATATATATATATATATATATATATATATATATATATATCTATATATAGAAATGTTTTAATATAATTATTTGTATTTTTTTTTTATGTTGTCTTTAATTAGGTGTTGAGATTTGTGTATGTGTGGATGCTCATATTTTGATTATTTCATTATTAAGAATGATTTTTCAATGGATAGAGCATCTGCATGTGAAGCAAAAGGTTTGGAGTTCGACCCATACTAGACGCAAGTATCAGTTAGGGGGCTTCTTGACTGCGTGCATCTCCTCTTTACTCCCTCCTTAGGGGAACGGGTATGATTTGTCCGCATCTTTCAGGAGAAAGAAAAACTCTCATTCGGACTCTGCCTTGTGCAGGATACTGAGAGTGTCCTTTACCTTTTTCTTTTAAGAATGATTTGTGGTAGTATGTGTTGAATTGTAAATATTGGGAATAGAAATCATTGAATTTAAATTAAAGGAATTAAAGGAATATAAATATTTAAATGAAATAAATAAATAAATAAATAAAAATTGTAGACAGTAGGTGTGCCTTGACAGGCGTGCCTTGAACCTCGACATTCGAGTGTGTTTTGTTTGTCGTTTTGTTCACCGATTGCATTAAAGGTCACTTAAACACTAAATTAGTTAAAAATAGTAAGTGGGCTTTAAAAATTGTGAAATTTGGTACCCAATGTAATTGATGTCTTTCGAACACAGTGGTGAAGTCAGATTTTTATTTTCAAAACTATACAAAAAGGCCAATAAAATTTCTGGTTGTGTTTTAAAAATTAGGAAGTTATTGAGATTAATATTTATCATTTAAAAATATGAAGTTTTGTAATGTCTTGATGGTATAAAATGAATTGAAAGTGTAAACACGTTCTAATATGTGCTTTTTGTGTGTGTATCTGTGTTTAGGACTTCGGTTCATAAGAGGTTGACATCCTGTTTGTGAAAGTGCCTTGAATTGAATTGCCGTACTATCAAGGTACATACTTAGACCATACTTTTGTAATTGGTTATGTGAAGTAATGTTGTGTTCATTCTTTGAGATGATGTCGTATGTCACTTAAGACTTATACACCAAAAATAATTTGAAAGGAGTTTTAAATTGGAATTTGAGGATGGTTGTCTTGGTTACCCATATGGGGTTAAATTATTGGGATGAAAATTATTATTGTTATCGTTCCCATAACATTTTTGGATCATTACGGTCACCATAGGGGTATGCATACTTTACCTTTGACGACCCGAATAGGACGGGCAACGTCTTAGCCGGAGGTTGCCTTGGGATTAGATCTCCTATGTGTATTTCTCCAAACTTTTATATTATTCTGACGACCCGAATTGGACGGGCAACAACATGAGTTGGGAATTGGAAAGTCAAATATGATATTTTAACTATTAGAGCCTTTGCATGCTAGGATGAACTCATTGCTTGTATGTAACATGTATAACACTTTGTATGAAGTCTCTGACATGTATTGGTTTGTGTTCTTTGGTGCTTGCTATGATGTTGTCGTTTGACAACTAGAAGGTTGATTGCAGGTAGGGCTAGATTGTGAGAATTCAAAAGTTAGAACCTGTAATCTTGTTGACTATCGCACACGTATTTATGTCATTTTATCGTTTGAACTTTATTATTTATATTAGCAAGTATATTCTATTTTGAACTTTATCTTATTTTGATGAGGTCGATAGGCTCTCAAATTGTAAACTTGAAGACTTACGCAGATTTATTTTTTCTTTTTCTTTAGATTATTTATTTCTTTATCTCTAGAACATCATCGATCTTAGGAACAGTTTAACTTAATTGTCCAAAGTGTAATCCGGAATTCATATTTACATGTGAATATCCGATTCATTTTAACCCGATTTACATATATTATATGTCTTGCTCAGATGTCAAAGAAGCATCCTTTTAAGAGCTTTGTGATTGTGGCTATGAAGTTAAAAATAACACAGATTGGGGTGACTCCGATCCTGGCCGTGGCTTTGTTGCTTGTCCATTTTACTTGGATGAAGGATTCGGTTGCACGGTTTTTAAGTGGGTTGATCCGGAGAGTATTTAAATGGCAGAGAGACTTAATAATTCAGCTTTTTAAAGAAAAACAAGAGCTTAAAGATGAGGTATTTAATCTCAAGAGGCAAATAGATGATATGGCACATATGAAAGAAGAGACTAAAAGGATTATGAGAAAGTTTGAGAAGCAATCTTAGTTAGCGATGTTTTAATTTAACGAATAAACTATGTAATTTGCTATCGGATTCGTTGGTTATGATTGAAATTGTGTTGAATTTTCGACATCATCTTCCCTATTTGAATTTGATTATTTGTTTGATATAGATTAATCGTATACATCATTTCAAGATAAATAGAGCGATTATAGCCCAATGCATGACTCAAGGCGGAATGATTCATCGCCAAAATCTCCGAGCAATAACATTCAATTCGTAATAAACATATGCTAAACACGATAGAAAAACATATATACATTTACATATATATTATAAACTATATACAAATGTCAAAATATTACAAATATTCAATATACACAAATGTTCTATATATTATAAACAAGACACTAATGGTCATCCTCCTCTTGGACCCATTCTAGTTTTGATGGTCTAGACTGCCTTTTACGATAGTAAGAGGCGGTCATATGGCGCTCGGGGAGGGGATGTGATTGATACTGGGATGACCCCGCACCTTGCAATGATCCCGCATTCTGTGAGGACCCCACAACATCCTAGGGGTACGTCAGGTCGACCTCTTCCAAATGTACGTCGGCATGAGGAGGAGATGCCCTCTACACATTCCCAGAGGTCTCCGGCGCAGCCACTTCTAGAATAAAGTGATGGAACTGGGTCCCTAGGAGAATGCCTTGGGCAATCTCCCCTACAGGCTGTAACGGCCCGGTTTAAATGACCCGATAATCTATATGAAAATAAAAATTCTGGTTCACTCCTTGGGCTCTAGAAAAAAGTCTTCTCTAGGTTCGTCAACGTTCCGTCGATAAAGAAATATAACTAAACAGAAAACATACTAACGTGAAAGAAAATATGTCAGCGAAAGCTCTAACGTACAACTCGAGAGCCTAAAGGCCTCTAGACTAACTAATTGAAATAAGCGGAAGCGAAAAAAAAACTACACTATCTCCTGTTACATAAGTACAGAGTTTCTTTCTACTCATAATCCAATACAAAAAGATAATAGCATAGTCTTGATGATTACGGGTTCTAAGTCGAGACCTCACTCCAGACCCCACCTGCAATCAACCTACTAGTCGTCGTATGACAACACACAGTAGGTTCCAAAGAAACAAACCAATACACGTCAGAGACTTCATACAAATATCAATCACGTTGAACACAAGTAATATGTTTATCCTAGCATGCATAGGCTCTAATACATTCATTATTAGTTAATCCCAACTTGTAACGTTGCCCCTCCTGTTCGGGTCGTTCAAGTATAAATCATTCATTATTAGATAATTCCAACTTGTAACGTTGTCCGTCCTGTTCCGGTCGTTCAAGTATAAATCCAAGTCTTTTTCGAGGAATACACTTGGGAGAGCTAATCTCAAGGCAACCACCGACCTAAGATGTTGCCCGTCTTGTTCGAGTCGTCAAAGGCTAAAGTATGCATACCCCCATGGTGATTGTAATGATCCAAAACTGCCATAAGAACAATAATTATAATAATCCAAACCAATACATTAACCCCTTTGGGTAACATAATACAACCAAACGTCAACCCCTTTGGGTGACAAACACATAAATTCTCAATGTCCAATTAATTTCTTTCAAATTATTTGAAGTGTCTAATCCTTATGTGATTACAATACCTCGATTAGAAATGAAACAACACTACTTGCACAACCACATAAATAGTATGGGTCTAAGCGTGTACCTTTAAGCACTGCAACCAAACGATATTTAATAACGATAGAAATTTCGCCCTCTTATAAATCGAGGTCCTAAATATCACACACACACAAAACAATCACGTATTAGAACGTGTTTACACATTTAATCCACTCCATACTACTAAGACATCACTAGGATTTGATAATTTTAAATGTTTTCATCAAATTCCTAATAGTTCCGATTTGTAAACTTTAACCAGAAACTTAAATGATCGATTTGGACAGTTTAGAAACTTTATGTGAAAAATCCGACTTCGCCGTTGCGTTTGTAACGCGTCAATTACCTTGGGTACCAAATTTCATAATTTCTGACATCCAATTACTATTTTTAATTATTTTAAGCGTTTAACGAGTTTTTAACGCATCGGTACATAAAACAACGGAACACGACTAATGTAATACCCCAGATTTAGCTTGAAAAAGGATTGATAGACTACTCATATCAACAAGGTGCATCTTCTTTTCTAAGGAGCCCATTTGCTAAGAACTCCACAGTTAAGCGTGCTTGATGGAGAGCAATCTTAGGATGGGTGACCTCTTGGGAAGTTTTCCCGGGTGCGCACGAGTGAGGCCAAAGTGCGCTGGAAAGACTTGTGTTGGTTTGTGGGGCTAGTCTACAGTTTCTAAGAGTAGTCACCAGCGGTCTGAGGGACCGGGGTGTTACAAAGTGGTATTAGTAGCTTAGGTTTGTTTTGGTCAAATCTTAAGGTCGTTTAGGAATTAAAGTTGATAAAGGCTTAAATTAAAAATAGGTTAGATGGTACAAGGTAAAATTATTTTAAATAATTTAAGTAAATTAGAAATAAAAAAAATTATGAGAGTGGGGACGAATGGGTTTATTGTTTTGAAGTACTTTTAAGTACTTAGTAGTAATGTGTTATTTCTTTTAATTATATTTTCGTTGTCTTTCGTTTTTTTGTTAGTTGCCTCGATTTCGTTTTTGGGGATGGATTGGTTAAAGAAGTATCAGGTTAAAATCCATTGTGTTAAACAGAGAATTACCTTTAGAGGCCCTAAGAGAAATTAACTAACCTACCAAGAAACTACTTCCGAGCCACCAAAGACCAAGCTTATCTTCGCCTTAAATCTCCAGACCCATCTTAGGAAAGGCTACCCCGTATATTTTTGCCATGTAAAGGACACGAGCATGAAAGAGGACGAGTTAGGAGAGATACCTGTAGTTAAGGAGTTTGTTGATGTGTTCCCAGATGAGATTCCAGAGATGCCACCTGTGAGAGAGTTAGACTTCAAGATTGACTTAGTTCCGGGAACAGGAGCCATTTCAAAGGCACCTTATAAGATGACACCTGCCGAGTTGCAAGAGTTGAAGGTACAACTTGAGGACTTGTTGGATAAAGGATATAAAAGACCACGTGTATCACCTTGGGGAGCCCCAATATTATTTATTAGGAAGAAAGATGGAACATTGAGACTATGTATTGATTATAGGGATTTAAATAGTGTGACGGTGAAGAATAAGTATCCACTTCCTAGAATTGAGGATCTATTCGATCAACTTAGGGGTGCAGGAACATTTTCAAAGATTGATTTGAGATCAGGTTATCATCAATTACGAATTGCAGAAGAGGATATAGCCAAAACAACTTTTCGAACAAGGTATGGCCATTATGAGTTCACAATCATGCCCTTTGGACTCACTAATGCGCCTGCTATCTTTATGGACCTTATGAATAGAACTTTTCAGCCTTATTTGGATAAGTTTGTAGTTGTTTTGATTGATGATATCTTAGTGTACTCTATGAATCGAGAAGAGCATGAGGCTCATTTGAGGAAAGTTTTAGAGATTTTAAGAGAGAATAAGTTGTATGCCAAGTTTTCAAAATGTGAATTCTGGTTGGAAAAGGTAGCATTTTTGGGGCATGTAATTACAAAGGATGGAGTAATGGTAGATCCCTCGAAGGTTCAAGCAGTAATGAATTGGCCTACACCCACTAATGTGATAGAAGTGAGAAATTTCTTACGTCTATCTGGATACTATAGGAGATTTATGAAAAATTTCTCGAGAATCGCTCAACCTATCACTAATTTGATGAAGAAGACCACTAAGTTTCAATGGGATGAGAAGTGTGAAGCGGCATTCCAAGAGTTGAAATCAAGGCTTACTTCTGCTCCAGTGCTGACCTTACCGAATGAAAGTGGAGAATATGAAGTTTATACAGATGCATCTAAGAATAGACTAGGTAGTGTGTTGATGCAAGATGGGAAAGTAGTAGCATATGCTTCACAACAACTTAAGCCGCATGAGAAGAATTACCCCACACATGACTTAGAATTGGGAGCTGTAGTCTTTGCATTGAAAATTTGGAGACATTATTTATTTGGAGTAAAGTGCAAGATTTATACTGATCACAAGAGTTTGAGGTTCTTGTACACTCAAAAGGAGTTGAATATGAGACAAAGACGATGGTTTAGAACTCATTAAGGATTATGATCTGGACTTGAAGTATTGTGAGGGAAAGGCAAACAAGGTAGCTGATGCTCTGAGCAGGAAGTCAAGTCATACAATGAATGCATTAATTTTAGCAGATGAGTTGTGTGAAGAGATTCGTAGGATGAACTTAGAAGTAGTAGAGTATGGATATGTGGGTACTCAATTGAATGGAATGACGATTGAATCCGATATTTTTGAGGAAATCAGAGTGAAGCAAATTACGGATAACTGGTTAACTAAATTGAAGAAGTTGAAGGAGGATGGTCAAGCACCTGAGTTCGAAAGTGATGAAAATGGCGTAATGAAGTATAAAGGAAGATGGTGCATACCGCATGACGAGGAGCTTAAGACTAAGCTTATGACTGAAGCCCATAATTCCCCATACTCAATACATCCTAGTGGTGATAAGATGTACAAGGATCTTAAGAAGAACTTTTAGTGGCCAACATGAAGCGTGAAGTTGCAGGCTTTGTGGCGAAGTGTCTAACGTGTCAGAAGGTGAAAATTCAACATATGAAGCCGGGGGGAAAATTGTAACCATTAGAAGTACCTGGATGGAAATGGGAGTCGATTTCAATGGACTTTGTAGTAGGATTGCCAAAGTCAAAAACTGGGAAAAATGCCATATGGGTGATAGTGGATCGATTAACAAAAACAACAAGGTTTATAGCGATGAAGAATACTTAGACAATGCAACAGATGGCAGACGCGTATTTTCAAGAGGTAGTGAGATTGCATGGAGTGCCTAAGGACATTGTATCGAATAGAGATTCGAGATTTCTGTCCAAATTTTGGAAGATGCTATAAGAAGCAGTGGGCACGATACTAAAGTTCAGTACTGCATTTCATCCAGCAACTGATGGTCAAACAGAGAGAACGATTCAGACTCTTGAGGATTTGTTAAGAGCATGTGTTATGGATTTTGGTGGATCTTGGGAGGATAATTTGATGTATGTATAGTTTTCTTACAATAATAGTTTTCATTCTAGCATAGGAATGGCTCCTTACGAAGCCCTATATGGGAGAAAGTGTAGGAGTCCTATATGTTGGAATGATGTTAATGAGTCGTTGGATTAGGACCAGACATGATTGAGGAGACTACAAAGAAGGTAAGGATAATGATCCAAGAACATATGAGGGGAGCGCAAGATCGTCAGAAGTCGTATGCAGACAAAAGGAGGAGAGCATTAGAGTTTGAAGTAGGTGAAAAATGCTCAAAGTGTCACCAACCAAGGGTGTCATGAGATTTGGTAGGAAGGGTAAATTGAGTCCTTGTTTTATAGGTCCTTATGAAGTATTGGAACTAATTGGGGAAGTAGCCTATAGATTAGCCCTACCTTTGAACCTAGCCAAAGTCCACAATGTCTTCCATGTATTCCAACTCCGAAAATATGTCCATGACCCTCATACAACCTGAAACCATTGAACTTGATGAAACCCAAAGAGCTAACAAGAATATTTTTTTTTCTTTTGAATGTGCCGAAACTCAAAGAGCCAAAAGGGAGAAAAAAATTTCTGAATTTTTCTTTGTATTTTACTTGAAGTTTAAAATGGTGATGGAATCAAAGGGCTTAGGGATTAATAGACACTTAAGACCATGATAGCAATTGTGCCATAATACACAATTATGAGAAGAGTTACAAGACTCCTCCCATGCTCCACAACCGGCCACCCCCTTACATCCCCTATTTCTTTTTTTTTCAATTAATTAATTAATTAAGTAATTATAATGATATTGTTAAAACAGAAAAGAAACGTCACACGATGACATCGTACGCGATAAAACTCGTTACCGTTAAAATTTAATTTACCTTATTCTTATAGTTATATATGTAAAATAGTATAATTTAATAATCTTATTAATTTTTATCTTATTATATTCTCTTTTTAAATCCGATAAATTACGGGGTGTTACACAGGCTCCTCTTGACTGGACTTAATCACAGCTGCAACGCCTTGTGCCTGCAAATCGTTTGAACGTTAAATAAAGTTATATTATGCAAGTTCTACATTTAATAGTTCAACATGCAAGAGTACTTACAAACTGTGTCATCATTGGTGCGGCGGGGGCTTATTGATTTGCTGCGATGATACCTCGTGGTGTCATCCATCGACGAGTGATGGAGAGGAAACATGCCATGTAATCTGGAGTAGTAAGTGCGTCTGTAACATCAATTGGCGCATCTTGCGCCAACAACTCCTATCTTTGATTCATGTGAGCAATATGTCGCCCATTGATCTCAAGCCAGTTCTTCGGCTCTCGACCCTTACGTGAGGTGAGATGGAGCTCAACCTCCGTCTCACAAGGTGGCGGGATGCCCTGTACCATCCCATACTGGCGAAGTACGCGCTCGGGAAGATGCACTTCAACTATGTCGAAGCAAATTAATGGTACAGAGGCTTTCCACGCACCCGACATTATGACTGAGTGTGAGGCAATGCAGCATATGCCTCTGCGGGGTACGGGTCCTAGCAAAACTACAAGTTAAGAAGCAATTAATATATTACGCTACATGATAGTAATGATGTTAAATAGTCAAGAATTTACCTGGTCTGGTCGTAGTAGATCCAAATGATCACAAAAGAATCCCACACCAGTTCCAGTGTGAGTCTTTGTGCATCGCTCAAATATCCATCGAGATCAAAAGAACCTCTAGAGGGGGATTGATTGGCGATCCAATAGCATCATGTCCAATGATTCTCATTAATTACCCAATGAGAATGTGCTCCCAAGCCCAAAGCCACATAAATTATACACAATTAAGTAAATGCAAGAATTCAAACATATTAATAAACAAAATAATCATAATTTATAAGTTAGTATTACCTGGAGTATAACTAGTGGTCCAACAATCTCCTTCAAGTTCCTCCGTGAAGCACCACAGAGCCGTCTGTACAGGTAGCCTAGGGCAACAGAACCCTAGCTGTATCCGGCAATGCGCTCTCAAGGCACATTAAGCAATGTCAAGTACAAAATTTGTACTTGGCTACCAGTCTTGTCGGCAAACAAGACAGCACCGAGCAAGTAAAAGATATACGCCTCTGCGCTAGCCATGTGACGCACAACCCACTTCCATGGGCTATGTCTGTAGAAGGTCGCACTCCAATTACCCTCTCGAGTAAATCTCGCTAACTCATATGTCTGCAGGAGGTCGCACTCCAATTACCCTCTTGAGTAAATCTCGCCAGCTATTGAGCTGGCGTTCAACAGTAGACGCGGCATGTCCCTTGATGGGAAGTCGTGTCAGTACAGCTACATCTAGAAGAGTGATAGTAGCCTCACCTAAAGAAAGGTGGAAAGTGTGTGTCTCTTGACGCCATTGTTCTACCAGAGCTGTAACCAACGCACGGTCCACTCTACTATACGCGACGAGGTGGAAGTCGTATAGCCTCGCTCGCTATACATACGGAATAATCCGTGCGTCTATCTGCCAGGGAACAGAGTCGAGTCTTCTGAAACATAATTTTTAATGACATTGTTAATCACAAATGAAGTCAAGTGATTATGTCCAGCTGACACAGTGTCACTACCCAATACACAATCCCCATGCTTACCATTGTACTTTGAAATATACCATGAAGTTGAATACAGATTTGGCCTAGCCCTTAGTTTCCAAGAACATCCTCTCTTACATTTCAATGATAATGAAGTTTGGTTGGAAGTCTCGGTTCTATACTATACATTTCTACGAGTGTGATACACTCTAACAACTTCCAACAAAGATTCCTTACTATTAAATATCATACCCTTTTCATACTCTCCTTCTTCGGCGTAAGTGGTATCACAAGCACAAGTCCTTGAAGATTTGTCCACCACATGTTCATCTAAAGGTAGAATTAGGGCGTAAGTTGCAGGAGCAATGATAGTAGGAATGTTGCTTAAGGTAATGTCGGTTGCCAGGGCATCCTTATCCACATCCACATCCACGTCCACATCCACATCATCCTTAGAAGGATCATCAACTAACTCATGACTCTCATTACCATCATCCTAAGGTACGTCTTCATTTGACACATGCATTGGAGGAGGTTTACAAGGAGTACAAGATGGGGAAGGAACAAAGGGATTTTGATTTTCTTGAGTTAAGATAGAAATAGGCGTAGGAGAAGGATTAGAAGTTACATTTAAACCTTGATTCCCTAAGGGTACCTCTTCTACGTATACCTCTAAAGAGGGAATAGATGTAGACTTAGAATGCTCCCACATAACATCTATAGCCTCATCATCCTCTACCGGAAAAGCTAACAATTGTCCACTCATGTCATATTTAAAACATATATTTACAGTACTTCATGTGTTGTCAATTTCAATCTTATAACATACAAGAAGTTTAAGCTCTTTCAAATCCATGTTTGAATTGCATGCAAACAATTTACGTCTACGCTCAACATAGGTAACATTGCTACCCCTTGTTTGAATTGAACCATTCTAAAAACACACAATAGTCACACAAAATGATGCTATTTCTACAAGAATAGACACAAAGTCGACATCATCATCAAGTTCACAACAACACAACATTTAAATAACTACATTTAACAACAATTCCCAACTACATTTAACAATAAGTACGTTTCATCATTTTCTACAAATATACATTTATAAACAACAACACTACCAAATTCATAACAAAAACCAAATAAGTATGTATTTAAACAATAACATTACCAAATTCATAACAAACACCAATTAAATACATTTAAAAAAACATTATCAATTTCATAACCATCAACAACCATAATGAAGACTCAACTCTCTAAATGATGATAATTCAAAACACATTGGTTAAACAAATATATTAAGTAATTACATTTAGTTGTTTAAGTTAGTCTAAAATCATATTAGATATAAATTGAATAATTGATACATATTCAAGTCCGAATTATTGGAATATGCTTAAATGACTTAAACTTATCTTAAGGTTGAATTTATAAGTCTTGAAATTAGTTTCAATGTCTTGAAAGTGATTACGTTTATAATAAGGTTAGTTTCGTAATTATAACTTTGAAATATTTTAATAGGTCAAGGTTCATTAAAATTATATTTGAAATATTTTAACATATATGTCAAGATATATTGAAAATAAGTTTGAATATATTATTACACGTCTTATCTTAAACGTTTGAATATATTATGTTTGAATTTGAATTTAAATGTGTGTTTAACAAGGTACACACGTTTATTATTAGTACACAATAATATTTGAATTTTAAATATGTTGTTAAGCTAATTAAAGAGTTTCCTATAAATAAGATGGTAATTTAAATTGATACTAAAAATAGGAAATGACAATTTAAATTAATGCCAAAAATAGGAATTAACTTTGAATAAGTATTTACACGTTGATTAATATGGTTTTGCTGAGTTTTTTATATCTTATTTGAGTTCTAACGTGACAGCTCAATAAGTATTAAGCAAAGTAAAAATAGCAAACAAAGGACGCATTTAACAATAACAGCCGGAGCGTCTGTTTGAATAATTTTTCAAGAGTTTGAAGAACGATCCAGAATGATCAGAATTGCTATTTTCACGGATGAAGCTTCCTTGGTTTACAAGATTGTGTTGAGGCGTGACATTATAAATAGAAGACTTCATTCAAGGACTAAGAGTGCAACACTTCTCATAATTTTCTCTTTTCTTGTGATAAGATCTAGTATTCTCTAAGTATACAAAAGAGTTGTAATTCTTAGTTCATCTAGCTCTTATAATTTGTAATAGGCTTAAGTATTAAAAAAGAGTTAGATTATTTCATAGTTCAATACGCCTAACTTAGAATACTTTTCAAAGTGTCCAACTTGTAATCTCTATTGAGAGATTGGGATTTTCTTTTATTAAAGGGACTTGTAAGACGTTTCTTCAAGGGGAAGAACGTGGTGAAAGAAGATAGTGAGATCTTCTAGTTTGTCTTAAAGTCGGATTAATAAAAGACGTTGAAATCCTACGGGTTGAAAGAGAACCCATAGGCGGGGAGTAGATTGTTTAGAACCGAACCTCATTAACATATCGTGTGTTATTTTTTAAGTTTAATTTCTGCACATACGTTATAGTTTTATTACTCGACCTAAAACTGTTTCAGAAAAAGGTTACTCAATCTCTTGAGACAATCTTCCAGAACAAAAATTTTAAACGCCCATATCTCTGTTCACCCCCTTTTCTAGAGAGTATTCGACCTCCTATTAACTTTCACATAATTACTGAAAGTACACAAATAGGTAATGAGATCAATTAACAAGTACCTTACACATTTGAGGATGACCTAAAGAAGTATTAAATTACAATTGAGACCTGCATTTGAAAAAAAATTAGAAAAAAATTTAATAAACCCTAATTTAGGGCTAACTTGGAAGTAGTGAAGAATTGAAGAAATGATGTAATGTTAATGGTGGAAATTTGAAGGAAAAAGTCGCATAAGCTTTAAGAGTTTTGAGATTTGGGGAAATAAGAAAGAAGGAGACTGGCTGCTGCATTTAGGGCTGTATTAGTTTGCCGTTAGTAACAGCGAATAATAATCTTGGTCAAAAAAAGACAACGTATTATAAACAGACTTTTTGAACTAAAGTAATTGTTCGCTATTAGTAATAACGAACTAATACTTGACTATTTTTAACCTGCTCATTTAATCTGCTGTTAGTAATAACGATGTTATCAAACCTCAGCAATGGAAACAATATGCTTATTCTGAAAAATAAAATAAAACTTGCTTATCATTTGATTTTTTTATATTAAATTACTTATTTAGTTGAAATTTTTACAATTTGTGATGTCCATTTAGTTGAATCTTGTCCTAGACGCCATTTTCAAGCGTTGGCGCGCCCAAAAACCACCAATTCCCTTACAATCTCCTCTATTTTCAACTCCCGCTAATTAATCCTCGCATTCCAGAACGGTACTTCTTTTACCTTTTTTCTCTACAATCTCCCCTACATTCCAATCTGCAAAGTTTACCCAAAAGAATGTCTGAAAACCCTAAAAATCTTTACCATATCGGAGGAATTCCAGTCGAATTCCCTTACAAACCGTATGGTTCTCAACTTGCATTTATGGGTCGCGTAATTTCCACACTTGATCGAGCTCAAAAAGACGGCCATTGCCATGCTTTACTCGAATCCCCAACTGGAACTGGAAAATCTTTATCGCTACTTTGTTCTGCTTTAGCATGGCAACGTCATCGCGGTACCAACAACCCTAATTTGCAACAACAGATGCAGTGCAAACCCGATTCTAGGGCTGATTCTGATCCTCTTAATCACGGCGGTGGTTTTGTGGTTGATTCCCAGCTTTCTGGTATGTAAATGCCTCTTTTTTACGCGGAACACTTTTTACAAGTCTGGGAATTATACATTTTCTTCAATTTGATTTTAAATTAGTTAGGCGTAATGTGGAATTTATCATGTATGCATTATGTTTGGGAGTTACATGCCTATTGACATCGTCAACATAAAATAACACGTCGAGAAACCCTAATTTGGAAATTCAGGAATTATAATATTCAATTTGATTCTGAATTAGTTTGGCGAAATGAGGAAAAGTCGGCATGTATAGTTGTTATGTTAGGAACCTACATGCTTATTGAAATTATTACACCATTTCATTATCCCATGGGATTAGGTGGCTCCCACTTAAATGGGGTTTGGGTCTCAAAGTACGCAGCTGTACCCTTGTTAGTAATAGCAAATTTATTTTTTATTGACTCTATTTTGATATAGTTCATTATATGTCAAACCAAAAGAACTATAAATTTTTAGCCATTGAAGTAAAGTACTTCGTTTTCGAAACTAATAACTAGACTTAATAGTGTTGTACTTGCAATTACAGGAAACCAGTATTGAATTTATTGGAAACCAGGTAACTGCAAGAACTAAATATTGGCAAAAAAAGCTCACAAAAGTATAAGTCAAGAGTAAAACGAACAAAAGTCATATGGCTTTACCATTAGTGCAAAAATATGGTTTTGGTCATGGTTGCTGTAATGATCGTGAAACGGATTCCACAATAAACTCAAAAACCTTTACAATACAATTACGATACGATGATATAGCCTTATTTTTGTACTATGGGCTTTACTTAGAAAAAATTACCAAAAATAATTTAACATTTACCTAATTTTCCTATAATGATCAAATCTTTATATTTAATCATGAGTAATCAGAACTTTGGTGGTGATTGGTAAGGTTATGAGGGTTACTTGCAAACTGTATGTTATTTTATAAAGAAATTTCAGAAATTACTTGAAAACTATAAAATTTTTTTAAAAACCTTCACCACTCATCCTTCTCTGTCTCCGCTGGCCACCGTGGACTCCCCCCCCCGTGCCCACTATCAAAACCCAAACCTTTTCAATTTCGAGTTCATTACCTCCATCTTCAATATGGCCGTGAATTTTAAGTTTGATTGCCCATGAGATAAACAATAGTCAGGAGAAGGAAATCATTGCCATCTTCAATTCATTTCAAGTTCATTACAATGCCATGAGATCAAATGAAAGGAATAAGAGGTGTTCATTACTTCATTGCCGTATGTTCTATTTGAAGCTCATTATACCAGCAATCTTCAATTTCAAGTTCAATTTTGATTTCAAGGGAAAAGGGTTGTGCATGGGGTTGGGAGGTGTATGGGCCATTGTGTGTGGGACTGTGGTGGTGGGCATGGTGGGAAATGGCTTGGGGTAGGGGCAACCAGTGGGGAAGGAGGTTGGGTAGGGAGGGGGCCATCGGTATGGGAGGATGGGAGAGGCAGTGAAAGTTTATTTTATTAAATATTTATCGATTATTGCAAGTTGTTTTAGGTGGAAATACGTTCGAAGAAAACATCGATTGTTTATTGTTAATTAACAGGTGAGATTATTATAGGGAAAGTAGAAAAAAGTTAGATTATCTCTGGTTATTTTTGTCTTTATATATTAGAAAGGGAGGTTGCATATAAATATAGGAAAAAAAATTACAAGATTTGTTTTTTCTCTATTGAGCCTTACTTTCTAATAAATGAATTTGGTACTACAAAATAAAACTAAGTGTTGGCTTTATCACCATATTGAGTTTTCCAATAGCATTAAAACTTGAAAGTGCGTGAATTTTTATGATGTTATTCTCGTGTTTTCCAATAGCATTAAAACTTGAAAATATTATTAATAGCATTGTTTGGTGTTGGCACATTCCGCTAGGTTATAAGTGATGATTGAGTTTTATGACCTTGATGATATAATGGCTTCCATGCAAAGTATTTATGAAATATTGTTGGCTAGATGCCTCTTTAGACATGGGTGTTGATTGTGCGACATATTATAGTTAATATATGAATGTTTGCCTGATTGCATTGCAGATGATACATTTACATTTTGTAGCAAGTGTTATGGTCAGTTGTTCTTTGTCAGTTCTGATTGAGATGTTCAATTTTTCTTCAGAGACATCAACAATGGAGGCATCTCCATCTGCAACAACCAGTAAAAATAAAAAGGAGAAAGTGACCACTATTTTTTATGCCTCGTAAGTGTGGATTGTATAATCTATGTGAAGTTCATTTGCTTGTCATTTATTCTTTCTTTTCGTAAATCACCATGCGTAATTTAACAATTGCTTTTGTGTTTTATCAGATTTTGTTAGTTGTAGATTAGTATTTTGGATAGAGCTGAATAAAGTATAATTTTTTTTATCTAGTTTTGATTGGAAATACATACATCTCCTTTTATGATAATAACTAATAAGGTGTGTTTGTAAACATATCTTTTCTAGTTGAGAATTAAATGATTAAGTATATACATTTTTTTGTGAAATTACTTTCTTAAACGATAAAGTATGTACATTGTTTTGTGAAATTACTCTTTGAGGAGGTAGTATTGTTAGTTGATCCTATAATTTTGAATGAGAACTGGTTTCTTGTATTATTTTAGCTAAAATACTTTAATTATACATAGAAAAATGAGTAACTAATTTAATATGCAAGGTTTTATAATGTCTTTGAAGCTTGCTTTTCACAAGTTAGGGTTCAATAGGATTAGCTAATTAGCCAAAATACTTGAATTAACTAAAGTAACTAATACTTTATGTATTCGATAGCAATAGAGTATCTAATCAGCCAAAATACTCTAATTGTACGATAGTTTTAGGCTTTTTATGTATTCAAGTATGAAACGATGAAATGAATTATATATGACACAAATGATTGCCTTTTTAGTATTAAGGGATGAAAAAATCAATCTGTTGTTGGCTTCTGACTTTTGACACGTACCCAAGTGCCAATGGCAAATTGTCACTTCTCTGTTTTAAGAAGTATAAAAAATTATAAGCTTAGTGTTGTAAGAGATGATGTAGTTCTATACTTCTATTACATACTTGAAAGTTGAAATAGAGTCTTATTAACTAGTATATGATGCCTAAATAATATAGCTGCTCATTTTCTGAAATTTTGTAGGAGAACTCATTCACAAATCTCTCAAGTTATTCGTGAATACCAGAAGACTGCTTATAGGGTCCCAATGGCTGTTTTGGTAATTCTCTCAATATAAGTTTTTTCGAGAAATAATTTTGTCCATTCTTGCAAGATACCTTATAGAAAATTATGAACTGCCTGAACATGCCAACCTTTTCCTTTTGGAGACTAGATTGTTCAACTTTTTTAATGGCATAATGGTTGTTGGATATGTTAAGTACATAACCATTGGTTAATTAGGGTTTGTATTGATCTTATACATTTAGGGAGCATGAAGGGTCCTTATTCGTACTGGATTTAATACATACCTATAACAATTTTCTTTTTCCTCATCTCACATCTTTCTAGGCCTCGAGAAAGCATTATTGCACAAATGCAAGGGTTCATGGGGGAGACAAGCTAGATGAGGAATGGTAAAGTTTCTTTAACCTATTATGCTGATTCATATTTCCTTTCATTAATTCGTTCCACTAAGAAGGAGACATATAATTTTTTCAGCAAGTTGCTTCTTGAAGACAAGGAAACTGGGTGTCCACAGTTCAAGTTAGTGACTTCCATGAATCCATATTGTAATTCCTTTTTGACAGTTTCGTTTTTTATTAATGTCTTTGTTTTTTTGATGTAGAAATCATCACAAAGTTACGAGTCATCCATCGCTACAAAAAGGTGGCTGTCACGAGGCTCATGACATTGAAGATCTTGTCAAAGTTGGAAAGAGAGTAAAAGGTTCGTACATTTTAAAGGCCTGTCTTTTTTTTTGGTTATATTATGGTGGTTTTCAAGTTTCATGTCTATAAGTGAGTTTCCTTGCCAAAATTAGAACAAATGTGTTTCCATTTGCAGGTTGCTCCTATTTTGCAGCGCGTGCATTGGCTGATAATGCACATATTGTTTTTTGCCCATATAGTTATATAGTTAATCCAATTGTTAGACGAGCCATGGAAGTTGATATCAAGGGGGCTGTCCTCATTCTTGATGAAGCCCAGTATGCCTCTAATCTTTAATTAATTGCTATCACTTTGCCTAACTATATTAATGAGCATCATTTATTAAGGAGTCTTGAGTCTTCTCAAGTTAGCAAGGAAGCCAATTGTTTGGGAATATCATGTCCTTCAGTGTACACACTTTTGAGCTTGACTATAGAATTACTTGACTTTGTGTAGCCATGCTTTCTTATGTCTAAAATCACAAGAGGATCCATATAACTTATAGTATTTTATATCATATCTTTTGCCATTTGCCGTTATAGAAAAATAAGTATGATCATAGGAAAATAAGCATGAATGGTATCTCGCATCTTTCCCGTACTGATGTTTGGATGAAAATTAAGTTTTATCCTTGCCATTTGTCGAGGTTTCTCTTCACACAAAAAGGAAATGACTTGTTTTTCTTCTAGAGTTATAGTATTTGTGAACAATATAGTTAGGTTTGCTCCTGGATTCTTGATGAGTGCTTTATAAAGATGATCGTTTTTGGCTCTTTGTCCTTTGGAATTTTAAACCTAGGTCTTCTCATCATTGAAACTCAAAGAGAACGATAATCCTATTTGGACCAGTTATATTCAAAAGTTCAAAAGTATTAATAAATTTACAAAGAACCCTTAACATGTTATTTGCTGAAACTTGACCCTTGTCAGCAATATCGAAGACTTGTCTCGGGACGCTGGTAGTGTGGATATTGATGAAGAGTCTATGCAACGTAAGTGTACTCTTGCAATATATTGTTCGTGTTGTGACCGTGTGTTACTAATGCTTGTATACTCTATAAAAGAATTGCAGATGGAGTTAGGTCAACTCTGTGCAGGGGACTCATTGACATACCAACCTTTGTATGAAATGGTCCAAGTGAGTGTTGCCAATTAGCCCTTAAGTTACATTTACATTCTTGGATTAATTGTTTACATATTCCCTATTAATTTTTTGTGGCTAAAACTTTACAGGATGTCTTAAGCTGGATGGAGCGTCGAAAAGATAGCTTAGAAAAGCGTGGATTTCAGCATTATTGTTCATGGTTAGTGAACTGTTGTCCCTTAGCTCCCAACTTATTTTAGCATCAAGATATAGGTTAGGTACAAGGGAATATGTGATACAATTATTATTTATTATAGTTAGAGCTAAATTTTACTGTCATTTGAATTACATTTTTTATCCCGTTGTGAATGTTTTTACCAATTATAATTATTAGTAACCAAAAACAACATCATACAACAATTAAGGATGTTTATGTAGTTATAGTAATTTTTGGGGGGTTATTTTTGTTGTTTTTCACCCAAAACTACACTTAATTACTTCTTGTTCTACTCACTATTTTTGGTTTTGTATTGTAATAGGTGTAAGAAGTTCTTCAATTCCAGTGACAAATTTACAAAGTAACTTAAGTAATGTTACTTGAAATAGGAAATGATAATGTTGTCTTTTTTCAAGCTTGCATGAGATTTCCTCTTTAGCAATTTTATGGCTTAAGGATGTTTATGTGGTTAAAGTAATTTTTTCTTAAAACATATGCTTTTATAAAAGCCATCGGTTAAACAATCTATAACTAAATGGGCTTATTGAGAAAATTATAACTTAGTTATTTTTAGAAGGATAGAGGAGGTTCTTTTTGAGACGTAACAAAATATTATAAAGAAATTTATGTTGGATGGAAGTAATTTACAATTCCTATTACTCTATATTTCTTATGTACCTTTTTGCAGCTGGACAGGGGACAAGGCTCTAAAGGAGCTCCAGGAAGCAAACATATCACAACAATGCTTTCCAATCTTGCAAGAGTGTGCTGTCAAGGTACATGCATATAATGATCATTCGGTTGTGCTTTCTGTTACTTGTCCTTTTACTAACATGCAATCCTCTTCTAAAGGCAATTAAAGTTGCTGCAGATAGTGAGTCCGGGTTAGCTCATTTAAGTGGAATGTCAGCAACAACATTGGAGGGTAATTGATTTTTGTACAATGCTCTTTTTATTTCACCTAAATATAGTCAGAATCCTTCTAACATGTCATGTTATCCTTGCAGGTCTTTTCTGTTCATTGAATTATTTCTTTCAGGGTGATGGGATTCACATACATGATTACCAACTTGTTATTCAGTGGCTCTTCGTAAAAGACACCGGTGAGGTTTAAACATGCTATTTTGTAGACTTACAATGTAAAGTGAAGTAGTTTACTATCTTCCTCAAGTGTTTGACCTTGTATATGTGGATTTACATGACCATTTTGTGTGGTTGCATATACACCTCTAACATGTTTTTATCCTCTGTTCTACATCAAGATTTGAAGCGAGATGGTATGATACCAATACCATCTTAAATAACATCCTTAAGGGTATCCTTAGTATCTGAATTGTTTCTTTTTATCTATGTCCTCTATATGTTTGTCTATGTTGTGACATATATGCATGAGTGATGGGTTTAATGACCTTCAATCTATCATTAATTCATTAATAGTACATTGCTTCCGAATCTGATCTTCTATCTCGAAACCTTTTGAACATCTTTCGAGTTAAGTTGTTACCGTGGATTCTACAAATATCTAGTTAGGCAATTTACTAAATGGTCTGTAACTTAATTTACTTTCAACTAGGTGAACTGTAAGTGCCTTCTCGTTTGACAAGCAACCCCATCTTTGAATTAGAATGTTGTACAAGATAAGATACCCCCTTTTGTTAATCTTTTTCCATATTTTCTTGTATTATGTTTCTCATCTTTCTCAATTCCTTCTTCAAGTATAGTTTTTTGGCCATTTTGTGTTGCTAAATACGATTCCTTTTCAGGTAGCTGGAGACTTACTTTCAGTATGTGGTGCTTGAACCCAGCTGTTGTATTCAGAGATATTGCTAATCTATCATTATCAGTGATTTTAACATCTGGGTAGGTGTATGCTCATTTTGCAATTAGTGGTTTATTTTTGTTCTATGTTTAGGGTTTATTGCTGGTCAAATAGCAATTGGCTTAGCCCCATACTTGGGGCTGTCCTTCTAAATTTCCTATTATCACTTTCTGAATATTATGATTTGTAAATCAAATTAGCCCTATTCGGAGAGTTGGTTGGTTTTCTATTCTTAATTGCTATATGTTTATTTTATTAAATGAATTATGGCGCTTTTTACTTCATCAAACTTGCTTAAGTTCAATTCCACGAGCTTCGCTTGTATGAATTATGTTGTACTTCGTCAAATAGGCTTTGAGATTTACTTTGGGTTGTTGTTTTGTACATCTATAACTAATTCCATTACATTTCTTGATTTTCTTGCTTTTTTGGGCAATATTAGGACTCTATCTCCGATGAGTTCATTTTCTTCTGAACTAGGGATCCAATTTGGTACCCTTCTAGAGGCTCCACATGTAATTGATATTGAATCTCAGGTATAGTATGTGAGCACTATTTTTATTTAGCCGGTCAAGTTCCTTTCTCTCTGCTCACTATGTTGTGTCTAGTTTTGCTTATTATTCTTCCTTTTCCGAAGGTTTGGGCTTCTGTAATTTCCATGGGTCCTCGTAATTATCCTCTAAATGCTAGCTACAAGACTGCTGATGTATACGCTTTCCAGGTATTTGCTGATGATGTTACTTTTCGTTTTCACTTTTTCTGTTAACTTTTAGGTTAAAATCACATAGTTTTTCTATTGTGTACGTTCATGAAGGATGCTGTTGGCAAAGCCCTAGAGGAGTTGTTTAAGGTTGTTCCTGGTGGCTCCCTTGTGTTCTTTCCAAGTTATAAGCTAATGGATAAGCTTTGTAAAAGGTGGATTGAAACAGGCCAATGGTCTCACATGAATGCAAGAAAAACTGTCTTTGTTGGTAAGTAACTACTCTCTGCAAGTGGCTACTGAAAAGGTTCATCATGATGTTCTTGAATATTTTATTTTGAGGATATCGCATTCTCTTTTTCTTTAATTTAAGGAAAAATTACCAAAAATAATCCAACCTTTTCTTAATTTTCCCACAATAATCCCAACTTTTGATTAATCTTAATCAATCCTAACATTAAGTGTTTTGAGCAACCTAAAACCTATAAAACAAGTTATTTTGAAAAAAAAAGAGAAAAAACAATGAAAGGAGAAAATCAAGGAAAAAAAAAAATTAAAACAACCACCTCCAACATCGACGCACCACCACCAATGACCCTGCCCCCACCGATGACAACCCACTCTCGATTCACCATTGATAACACCCTCCCTTCACCGTCAACAACTCTTCACATCGTACCATCAAGACTCCTTGCGCCTATACCATCGAAAACCCCCACCCCTTCTCCCTCTATATTGTCTTTAGCGGGCTAGTGGTGGGAGGAGATCAAGTGCTAGTAGAGGGTCTTTGTTGGCGTCTTTACATTGGGTCTGATGGGGCTATGCCGCATTTGGGTTTACACGGAGATAGAAAGAGGATGATGAAGTAGACAAGTACGGTTGGTGTTGGTGTTGTTTTGTGATGATAAGTGTGGTTGGTGAATTGATGGTTGTATGGTAAGATTGTTGAGGATGATGTTGTGGTGGTGGTGGTGAAGATGAAATTGCTTGTGTGGTCCATTGGCTAGCAGCTGCTGAGGCTAGTGGGGTGGAGAGGGGAGGGTGATAGTAGGGTGGGGGTAGTGGCAGTGCGTGGGGAGGGAAGGAAGGTGTATTCTATATTTTTTTTTTTAATTAGTTATGTTATTTAATTTTATTTTTTCTTTTTTTCCCTTAATTTACCTACAAGAATAGGGCATAATATACACAACAATTTTCTTGGGTAAGTGACATAATAGTACAGAATATTCATGGTTAATTAATAGATGAGATTATTGTAGGAAAATCGAGTAAAGATTGGATTATTCAGGATAAAATTTCCTTGATTAATTGTTGGGTGGGAGTCGCTTAATGACATTAATGCAATGGAATGTTGTTGTAAATGCCATTTGAAGAGGTTTAGTACATATCATCTGTTATGAGATAATTGCTAATACCATTTGACATGCAGAGCCTAGAGGAAGCCAAGAGGATTTGGATACTGTTCTGAAGGATTATTACAATGCTATTCATCCACCCACAAGGCATACCCTAGGAAAAAAAAGAAAGCTTAAGAAAGTAAACACCAATGGTTGTACCACATATAACTCAGTTGGTGACTGTAAGGAAGGGGCTGCACTTCTTGCAGTTTGCCGAGGAAAGGTTTGCAGCTATTCTTACATTATGTAGCACTATTTAGTTCCTATTTTGAAAATTTCACTCAAGTGTAAAATATAAAAGTGGTTTTTACTCATGCATACGCAAATCTGGATTATTTTGTGCTGCGCAATTTCATTATTATGATTATTATTTGATTTGTGCATTAGTTGGTTGAGTTTGGAAAGTGAATTTTTTTTTATCAATGCAACATACTCAAGGACAGATATTTTGAGTACATACACCATTAGATACAAACACTCAACTGGCATTAAAATCCTATTTTAGCTGAACTTGAGTAGCTTGTAAGCAGAAAGTCTCAGTCTCATTTACACCTAATTGAACAGCATGTGGTTTGACCTTTTTGTTTCAAACACCATCCGAGCCTTATACAAAATTCTATTCTGGAAAATATTGGAAGTTGATTACCTGGTCTCAAAGTGTGAAAGTTCATGCTAAAAAGTAAAATTTGTCAATCAACTTTGTAGGAAGCTCGTTTTCTGTTGTTACTTGTTATAGTTTCTATGGAAGTTTTAGTTCTTTGTCCAAGCAACATAGCAAAGTACTAATTAGATTCATCATGTTTCTTATTTGATTTTAGAAAGCAGGTATTTATTGCATTTGGATGATAAATTGGATCTAGTGTTATTTGAGAAATTTTTTTGGAAAGGCTGGGTTGCGGGAGAGGCAAGTCTTTGCATGCCTTTTCTTTTTCGACCCTTCCAGTTTTCATGTTCTTGATCTCATTAAGGGATGTTGGGAGTAATTTTTATGGTGGTGGTTGCTACTTCCAAAGTAAAAATTTAAGAAGTTAATGGAACAATATGATTCATTCAAGTTGCTTTATCTTCATTATTGGCTGCTGGCATTGTGTACAGGTTTCTGAAGGAATTGATTTTTCAGATGAAAATGCTCGTGCTGTTGTATCCTTTTTGGAGCGTTTTGATTTTAAGTATGTATTTTGTGCACTTATGCTTTCATTAGCTCAATGAAAAGTGGCTGAACAACAGATTATTTTTGTGGGAAAATTTGTTCTCGTTTAGCAAACTATTATTGAGATGTCATTTCTTAACTGTTTCAGATAATTGTTGGCATACCTTTCCCAAATGTGTAAGGATTCATTGCTTCTTTCTTTTTATTTTGGGGTTCTAGACTTATACAAAACTGAAACATCAATCATGAACTCCTTGCAGATATGACATCCGAATTGCTGAAAAGAAGAAATATAATGACACACATAAATGTTCTAAAACTCTGCTGAGTGGCAGTGACTGGTACTGCCACCAAGCCTTCCGTGCACTAAACCAGGCTGCAGGTATGCTGTTTGAGGGGCTGTTGTGGCTATTGTGGCAAATGAACATTTCGTATTTTTAATATCAGTACTATTAGTATCTTGGTGAGTCTTTTGGGCTACTGAAGACATGGATATTTTCCCAGACTACAAGGGAATGAAGTGAGAAAAAATAATTTATAAATACGAAAACATTAACAGCAGAAAATGAAGCATGATTTTGTCATAACTTCTTATATTTAGGACTTTTTCTCCCCTATTGACATGTTTTATCCAACCTTATGGAACGGAATTGAATTGAGTCCAATCGAACTAGAAAAATGTGAGTCAAAATGAAGGTAAAATAGAATGGAATTTAAATAAGTTGGGGACTATAACAACTTAAGTTTTAATGCTTAACCTTAGCCTTTAAGTATATAACCACTTAAGTTTTAATGCTTAACCTTATCCTTTAAGTGCTATGGTTTGAACATCTGGTTTTATAGATGGCACATAGGAGAAAACTAGGTTGAACATTTTTTTACTGCTATGTGAGTATGGATTAATTTTGTTGTTTATAACAAATAGCAAAGACAGTGATGAGTTGAAGTATCCATACATGAAGATAAATCATAGCCTTAGCCATGGTGCTGCATTCGGTAAAAAAGAACATGGTATCATGTCTGGTATGTGGGTTTAGTTTATGGACGTGGTCAATGGTCAAAAACAAGATTATATATATATATATATATATATATATATATATATATATATATATGTATGTATATATATATATATGTATGTATATATATATATATATGTATGTATATATATATATATATATATATATATATATATATATATATATATATATATATATATATATTCATCAGATGCTTTTTTGATAAAAACTTACTATATTGTTTAGTATTGTTGGCTTCTCAAATCTAAAGGCTTGAAAACTAGAATATTTAGTTGTTACAGATTATTTTTATTATGGAGGAAAAGCACGGATTATAGAATTTGATGACTAAATTACCAATGGATTTTCTAAAAGGAGTTTCTTACTACAAGAATACAATTGAATGGATCCTACAAGCAGAACCTAAAATGAACCCAGGCCCACCAGCTATTGTGTGCGTTTATGGATGTTGTTTATTATCTATGTATGCGGTGTTGTATACACTCCTTCAGGTAACCACGTATGTCCTACACCCCCAACTAGGGTGTGACATCCCTGGATCTGTGGATCACTGATCAGGCAATGACTTCTGTAGGCAATCAAAGCATTCATATTTTGGTGTGCTTACTGGTAGGTCTATGGGCTCTAGGTGTACCAACAAAATTAAGCTTTTATAAACTTCTTACTTTCCAATCTATCATGTTAAATCTTTCCATTCTCTCAAGAGTTGCGTATCGCCTCTTCTTGCTTCTGTATCATTTGGATTTCTTTTGGTCTCTGTAGTAGTTGCGACTTGCTACTTGCTACTTGCTACTGAAGGTTTCATATCATGTGACATTTTTTTTTTCATATGATAGGTAGATGCATTCGTCATAAACATGATTACGGGGCCATAATCTTCTTAGGTAATTCCTGTCTTCCTTATATAAATGTTTTATCTATGCGGAATTATGTTTAATGCCATGTTGAGCAGAAATTAACAACTGAGTTTGCTAGAGGACGTGATCAGAAATGAAAGAGATAAGAATCTTTGTCATACTTATTTTGAATTTGTGAATCCAAATGAAGGTTGATGGATGAGATTTTTAGGCTACTTTTGACAATAGTAACGGTATATCCTTTATGCCTCCAGGATAAGTTTCTTTACTAAGAATTTTTGCGAAATAGATGCTGTAGAATCTCCTTGCTTTTTCTGGTTAGCTTTTTAAAATTTATTTGTGCATTTAAATAATACGACCCCAATCTATTGGAATTAAGGCTTTGGTATTGCTATTGTTGTTGTATTTAAATAAGCGCAACTTATTGAATTTGAAATTTAGAGTTCATACTATATGTCGATTATCATAGAGTGTGCTATCATTTATATGCATGTGCTAGCAAACTTCAGTGTTTGAACCAATACAGTATTATGTGAAGATGGAATTTAGACTTGTGGCAAGCTTTTAATCTGGATGTGAAGTTGTGAACTGTTGCCTATGGTGACCACAAACAAGATTATTTTAGAGCTGCATTTACAAACTTGATTCTTTTCTCCTCTTTTACTTCATTTGCATTGTGGAACCAAAATCCAAATCTTTTCTGCGCTTAAAACCAGTAATTTTTTAATGATATTCTTCCTTGTCTGCAAGATTGATGAACCTAGTTGGCTTGTTTATTGCAGTACAGGTCATGTTAGAGTAATATAATGTCTTGCTTGCCAATGTTCAAGTTATATTGTTCTGGTGAATATTTTTTGTTGTTTTTTTTTCTGTTCCTTTCTGTTAGGTTCATCATTCATGTTAGGTAGTGAGAACTGAAAATTGCTTGCCACAGTAAATACTTTGATAAAGTTTCTTCACTTGCTCCCCTACAGATGAACGGTTTCGTGAGGAAAGAAATACAATCTACATTTCAAAGTGGCTTAGGAAATCAATTAGAACATTTGAGAACTTCGAGACATCGGTTGAGGGTTTGAGATCATTCTTCTCTAGCATTAAGGTTATACAATAACCTTCATCTTCATGATTTATCTTCTCTTTCTTGCACACTAATATGATGTCCACTTAATGTTTCTATTTTCTTTTTCCTTGAAGTTCTAAAATTTTGCATTTTGCAGGAGAGGGTTGGCAATGCCTGTAAACCACAAGATTCTATTACCAATTCAGAAATTATTCCACCTGATAATTCTGTAAAAAGATCAATAAAAGTTAAAAGTCGGGAATTGATCAAACCAAAAGTCGGAGAAGAGAGATTGAGTTCTGGCAGCATGATCATGCCGTCTCCCGGACTCTCTCATTGTCTATCACACAGAACTGGTGGTAGCTCTTATTATAAGACAGTAAGATCTCTAAGCTACAAGGGGATTCAGGAATCTTCACCACTTGAAGAGAATACTGACACCCAGAAAGAGAATGATGCAAAATGTGATGGTGGGGAGGATATGAGGTGATTCTTGTGTGCTCTGTGTTCTATGTTCTATTTGAAATGTGCAAAAGGATTAAGAAACCTAGCTCTCTGTAATCATCAATTAATAACTAATATGGATGGATTTCAAGGTTCAAGTCCTGACACATATTAGAGCATGGATTTTGTTTCCATTGATAAATATAACGATTTCCTGTCCTACTTCCCTTGGTATTGTGGCCATTCTTGATGGCATTATGATTATTGAAAAAATCTTGTCTTAATAGGTTTTGATATAACATGTACCTTTGGGAAATCAAAAACTTTTAGTAACCCACCATCTGAATTTGTTTCTTACAGAAATTGGTTTTTGACTGTTGAAGAAGGTGATAATTAGCTCTTACTAAAAGAGCTCAAAGATCTGTACTGTGCAGCTCTATAGTTGGGTTGCTGATACTGAAGCCACGTTGAACTCTTGTTCCCTTTTGCAAACCTCAATTGTGCAATTGCTTCTGTTTTTACTTGAATAAATGTTCTAAGAAAATTATTTTCTATACCATGTTCTCTTGGCTCACGAATGATTTATCAACTTCTGTTTCTAGTGAAAACCGTTTGCTCTTTTACATGTTGACTGTTGAGGTACATAATTTCTGAAAATAGCATCACTTACATGGTTTCCTTTGTTTTCAGTTGCTGTGGAACTCCTTGTGTGCCTTCTTGTGAAGAAAGGCTAGAGCTTTCTGTCGTCAAGGAGGCTCTTTCACTTGAAAACTATTGTGTACCATGTCCTGTGGCATCCATGAATGAGGAAATTTCTCACTCTACCTTAGTTCAGACATCTGTTGTGTTTGATCAAGCAACTCACATGTCCTTAACAGGTTCAGCTGAATCTCCTTCGAAAGTGACATGTATTGATATGACTCCAGAAAGGAATGGCAGAGAAGAAACAAATGGATTAATCAAGGAAATAGAGTCATCAGCAAATTTGAGTGTTAATTCTCATGCACAGAAAAGAAGGATAATGTATAATTCCCAACAGATGAAATCCATCCCAAAGATGAAATTTGATATGGTGACAGCAGATAAATTTCAAAATAATAGAACGATGGATTACTCAGTGTTAAATGAGAGTTCCCATCAAACACCAAAAGTTGAATCAAATGTGAACTTCTCAGCATGTGAACTTAAGCCAAGCATTCAACCTCGTGATATATATTTGAATTGTGGCAATTTCTGTTTGGATCAACGATTGCACATATTTTGCTCACTCTGCAGAAACTCATTAGGTCTTCCTGGAAGAAGCTCATATATTTCATGTGTATTGACTTCATTATCAAAATACATCTTGTCTAGTCTTTCTAATGAAAATAAGAAACAAAGTCTGCAGAGTTCACCATCCCTTGTCCCAGTTCTGATAGTTGATAGTTTGTCAGTGGATCAGCGACTTTATCAGAGGAATTGCACAAATATTCCAGGGCAAGGTATCTGGTGCCAAGAAGATGGATGTGTATACAATTCCATTTTTTGCCCTTTTTGTATTTCTCCTAATCATTGTTTAGGAGTGCAGATCATGGCTGCTGATGCATCAAACATTCAGTTGATTGGTAAGGTAAGGACTTTTAGCACATTATTTAATATCTAAGCAGATAGCTGGTACTTGGTAGGGATATTTGGTACTATCATATACCTGATGAGTGATGACCATAGTTATAGGTTTCCTTGATGTGCCCTAGTTTGATCATCTCTATCGGGCTGACCCAATGACAAGGTTTGAAAGTCATTGTCAAATTCTTAACTTTAACTACTATTAAAACAATGGTAGAATTGGCTCATCTAAATTTGAAATAAAGTTAGGCATCATTTGTAGGTTTACATCAATAAGAAGTGTGCGTCTTTTAAAAAGACATTACTATTTGTTGTTGTCTGAAACCAAAGAACTAAACATTTTTGATCCAATCGACGATGAACATATCACATACTTTTTAATAATTTTATTAAAAAAATCTGCATGTAACCTATTTCTGTGTTTTTAACTTTTCTTTCGGTTTTAATGTCAATGTTCCATTTTTTTTGTGCAGATACTCTTTTACTATGATCGTTTGGAAGTTAAAGACTTGTCTACCACAAGAGAGAGGTATTTTATCAGAACCTCTTGTAGTTGTGTATGCACTGAGCAGAAATGCAATGAGCTTATGTGCAGTTTGTAGTTCTCATTTGATCTGTTTCAAAGCACTTTTCTATTTCACTTTGTTCATTGTGATTAAAAAGAATGACAGATTAAACACCTTTATAAACTTGGTGCTTTAACTAACAAGTCAATACTAACATATAAGCTGGAAAAAATAACTGAGTAGAGCTGACTTTAAAATTCTAATATGCTTGTAGGATTCTTTGATTGATAAAAATAACTGAGTGCTGACTTTAAACTTCTAATATGCTTGTAGGATTCTTTGATTGATAAAAGTTCAGGCCATGATGAAATGGTTGATATAGATTCTATTACAAAATATACATATCAATCACAGCAACACAGTCCAGGTGGCTAGATAACAACAAAAGCAAAGGTGAAGCATCCATTACAAATGCCCAGTTCCCTTTCTAACCCTGTTTATAATCAACTCCCATTTGACGCCAAGGTTACTAAAGAGGAGCCCGATGGCACAGTTCTAGAATAGATATCTGACTACTGCTGGTGTAAATACTGAACCAGAAACTGCAAACGCAAATAGCCAGTCTTGTATTGATTTTTATTGTAAATTGAAAGAGGCAGTTTCACAAGTTTAAGTGCGAGAAGCTTGGAGTCACGGTGTTTATGTCCTACTTGAGGGAGAAAGCCAAGCCAAGTCACGGTAATGGGTGCGCAATGTGCATCCATGATGTAAATTCAAATCGTGATCGTATTCTGCTGGCTGACAATGACACTTTCTTGAGCTTATTTGATGGAGTTTGGATAGCAATGGTTTGGAATGTAGGGATGTTTGAATTGAGAAGTAAAAGCTTATATTTAACCTCCAAAATCTCTGAACATTCGAAGGGTGTGGTTTGTACAAAGGAAATCGACCCCATAATTTCCCTTTTCCCCATCCATTATTGAAATGATGAAAATAGTAAATCCTCTCATTTGAGTGCCGAGTAGAGTGTAGGAACGCAAGTTTTAGTTTAAACATGTAATGACCTCGACTTGTGCTTTTGTATTATAATGATGTCAATTATTAGCTCAAATCTTTTTGATGCCTGCAGGAAAAAGAGAACTGATTTAAGTAAAGCCATGTAAATTCAAAAATGTTTTCCAAATGGATTGTTAATTTCACAAAATAGATACTCACAGCCAAATTAGAAATCAAACACACAGCCAAAACCAAAACATGTGATGCCAAATACACAACAGCTTAAAAGTTGTAAAGTTCACAAATTTTATCTTTGGCACCAGGAAGACCAAAAAAATCAATCAACATACAATTTAGAGCACTTTAGCGTCAGCCAAAACAGAATCAACACATGATGGGAACAACATTATAAAAGGGATAACCACAATTAATGAAACCACACTTTTAACTTCATTCATTGCTTAAACTTCAATTAACATGAAAAATCAAGGGAATTAGACAACTATAGTAGTAAACAAATAATGCATGAGTTGCTTTTACCTGTCAACAATAAAGGTAAGCAAGCACATGGGATCATGGGGGATATGTCAACAAAGTATAAAGTTAGTAGAAAGACCATTTCAAGAATATGGAGCCAAGTCAAACAGCAACAACAATAAAAATCATTCCCTATAAATGTAAACAATAAAAGGGTTGGGAAGAAGTCAAGGGGACAAATCATCTTTGATGACACAAAGTTTAAGAGCCTAGAAAAGGCTAAAAATACAATTCAAGCTGCTGTTGCCAAAGCAATAGGTGTAAGTCAAAACACAATATGGAGATGGAAGAAAAAGAAGATCATAAGAAAGCACACCAATGCAATCAAACCACTGCTAAACGACAAACACAAGCTTGACAGGTTAATGTTCTATCTTTCTAGTTTCATTATAGATGATGAGGGAATCAACTTTAGATTCAATGACATGTAAAACATTGTACACATAGATGAGAAACTATTGTATCTCACTAAGACACAACAAACATACTATCACTTGTAACACCCCTGAATTTCAGACGTCTTGTACGAAACCAAAACCGTGAAGGACGGGAGGAAATTTGGGTGTTACATTAAAATAAAATAAATAAAATAATAATAAAATTTTAAAAAGTCAGTGGAAATTTCGGCAGCATCTGCTTTAAAACTGTGCGCCTTTGTAGAAAAACAAAAGTTATTTAGAATCTAATAAAGTAAAGGCATCAACGGCCTATCAAAACTATATCATGGCGGAATGATTCGTCGTCGGCTTCTCAAATCAACATGACAAGCATGGATCGTGGTTCCAGTGTCAATGCTTGCGTTTTAAAATGACTTAACTCCTTAAAACCATAAAAAGTTATAAACTACGCAGCGGAAATACAAATATACAAGGGAGGACACAAGACCTCATAACAAAACATATACAACCAAATTTTACAAAAGATAAACAAGAGCTACAAAATTGAAAGATAACGATATGATATAGGTTATGCTTCGCCTTAATCACTCTCCCCCAATGCAAGGCAATGCAAAAGAAGCTCTAATACCTGCTATGCCTGTTTATGATCCTCCTGCTGCTCGACATTAGACTAAAGGCCAATGTGTCATAGCAGGACAATCATAGAAAGTCATCAACAATCAAACATAAACACAAACATGTACACGTCAGTAACTAACATCAAATATAATAAAGCCAACTACTAGATAACATTATCTTATACAACAACATAAGATGATTTCATAAGACACAAGCACAGATAGTAATCGTTTATCGTCCACTTATACTTCTTAATCTCATTACGTTCTTTCCAACCCGAACAATGTGTTCTTGGTGTAGAATGCAGGTCTTCACACTCCTCTTCTCAAAACATAAACTCTTGCAAAACACGCGTAGTATCAACTCAACCAAGGCATT
Organism: Amaranthus tricolor; assembly: GCF_026212465.1. Taxonomy (NCBI): domain Eukaryota; kingdom Viridiplantae; phylum Streptophyta; class Magnoliopsida; order Caryophyllales; family Amaranthaceae; genus Amaranthus; species Amaranthus tricolor. The sequence goes on along the minus strand of NC_080059.1, from coordinate 14,611,945 downwards.
AACAGACTACCTAGCACATGACCTTATAGAGCTTGTCTATCTTAAAGTAAGTGTGATCATAGTCCATCTTTGGGACTGATAACTCCCTTGAGGTAACTTAACTTAGGCGTTCTTCTCACTAGCATAAACTACTCTATCATTGAATAAATTTTCTATCAATGAGTAAATCTTCTATCAATGTGTACGCTTTCTATGAATAAATAAACATTCTATCGATGAGTAACATTCTATCTGTGGATCTTTTCTCCACTTCATAGCATAGTGAAACGACCAAGGGCATTGTCGGCCATCCGGTGCCCATGGCAAAGTATGAGCTCATACCCCCTCTAGTTGACCCTCTCGGGTCCTACCTTCGGGAAAAACTAACACACTGAGGTACTAAACCAGTGAGGAGGCCACCATATTGGGGTTTGCAAGGCCCGCATGGTAACACCTCGGTCAAGCGGCGGTATCGGCCATCCGGCGCCTAATGACAAAAGTATCCTCATACCCCCCTTACGGTGATCCCGTCAAATCTCACCTAGGGGATTGCTAAATCAACCGGACATAATCCAGTTGAGTCACGCCAACTAATCATAATCAAGGCTCAATAAGTAGGAAATCACTTTGATACCACACAACCATGGTGCGTTCTCTACTATTTAGAAATCTGTTCTCATAGTCTCCTAATACTTTCATTCTACTTGCCTATATCACTATTATGACTATTCGCTGGCATATTTTACTTTCTGGCGCTCTAGAATTATAATCATATAATCATGAAATATTGATAATACTTTGAAACGATAAATATGATAATTAATTACTGCGTGTACGTATCTGTAAGCGTCACTGCACGACCAAAAGTCACAAAAGTCACCTAACTAAAGTTCTACCTTCCTCTTATGAATTGGGCCCCTATATAAGTTAGGAGTAGAACTAATAAATCCACTTATCTACTTTGTCATACCAGCTAAAAGCCAAAGTAATCACTATCATCCATTCACTATAAGTTTTCAATTATTTCTAGCACGTACCCAACTCATTCAACACCAATTATAATCGTTAATTCAACAATAACACAAGTCTTTCTATCAACAACAAAATAAAAGGATTATGTGAACAGTTTCCTTACATCATTTAACTTTGAGTTATAACGATTCACATTTTCTTAAAATAAAACAAACATTTACACTTAAGTCTCACAATGTTAAATACTATAGTTACTCATATAAACAAAAAAATATTTTTGGTTTATCAAAGGAAGGTTAGTTTTGGTGAATTATAGTGTGATTATCAATTGTACATATATTCAGAGTCTCTTGTACATTCACTTGCCATTGTATTGTATTCTTTTCTTGTTTTATTTTTCTACTATTTTCTACTTCATAAAGTGAAGTATGTATTAATATTGTTTTACCATTTCATATTCGTTAATCTTTCAGATAAATTCATACAATAATACCTTGTCATTATTAAGGGCCATTTAGATCGTCTTCTTATCAATTTATTATTTATTACTCCGTTCCAAAGAATTAGTCTAATAATCATTTTAGATTTAATTCGTTGAATTTACCTCATTTCCATTTATATCTCCATTTTAAATCACTTTTTTTTAAAATTTTTTTTTTCACATATTTGAACTTTTTAGACTATTAAAATAAGATGGTTACTTCTTCCCCGCAAGTACTTTTTTTTTTTCTGTGAATGTTCTTTGTACTTCGTTGCTACTTTGTATATCAAGCGCATTGGGCTTTGTCACCGATCACTTCAAACAAATATAGTCCCTCCTATTCAGCTTATGTGTCCCATTTTTTTTTATGGTTAAGTCACCTTAATTGTCCAATTTCTATTTTTGGATGGTTTTTAACTGTTATGCCCTTAGTAGCTTTATCTTATTTTCATTTATACCCTTCATTACCCATACTAATTTTCTTCCCTTACATTAAAAATCCATAATACCACTCTCTTTCCTACCCTTAGAGTCTCACTTTTGACTCTCCTTAAAATTCATAAAAAGTCAAATGGGACTCTTAAGGTGAATAAATAAGAGTAATTTTTTATAATTAAAAGTCTTGAATTTAATTCTCAAATATACCTTTTTCTCTTCACCAACCCTTTAACAAACAATAAAACAACAAATTTATATAATTCAGTGCTGACATGTAATAGGAGGAATCTTGATCTGCTTTCAAGGCTATCATTGTTTTTGTAGTGTTACAATTGTTAAGGGTTGCCAATTAGCTCTATGGTTTGCCTTCCATATGCATTAATGCTTTACTTCAATGTTATAGCCTACTATTACTCATACACCTTCCGTCTTTGCATTTTTCACATCTTGTAACGTATTGAAAGTCATTTTATATTATTATTAATTAAAATGTATAATATTGCATTATAAACACGCGGTCCCACAACTAGTTAAGTTTAAATGTTTCTATTATTTGATTTCACTATGAGTATTTAAAACGTATATATAAAAAAATAAAGCTAAAAATTGTGACAAAAAATTTTAGCAAGAAAAATTAAAGTATAAATAATAGAAATTTTACATGGTAGCATTGTGGTTAAGCGAAACGCTAATAGCACCACTTTTTAAAGTTTTTTTCATATGTTAGCAACGAGATTTTACTTTTAAAAAATTGCGTAGCAAAATCCATTACAAAACATCCAATTCCCTTAACTATATTTTTTTAAGAATTTCCTTTTTTTTTGGTTTTAACGACATTAATTTGTTTTAAGAGAAAATATGCAATCTTACTTTTTTTTTTTGTTAATATCATGGAATTTATTATTTTTATTTGATTAAATTTATGATTTTATTTTTGTTTGATTAAATAAGTACTTGTTTCGACTAGATTTCTGAAAAATTTACCCCAACAACGTCTGTTTATTTGGAAAAATATCGCTATAATGGGTGAAAACGACGTTAATTATCATTTTCGGTCTACGTGCCGGAAAATCAGAAACTAAGTACTTGTTTTGACCGGATTTTCGAAAGAGTTACTCCATAAAGATAATTGCGATGTTTGTTTTCTGAAAAAATATCGTTATGATGGGCAAATACGACGTTATATATCATTTTCGACCAACGTGCCGAAAAATAGGTAAATAAGTACTTGTTTCGACTGGATTTTCAAAAGAGTTATCACATAAGGATAATCGTGACGTCCGTTTTTTTGAAAAATATCATCATGATGGGTAAAAATGACGTTAAAATGCTAAAACGACGTCAAAGGTGATTAGTAATGGTCAACGGTCATTTAGACTGGTCAAAAGTCATGTGGGTTGGTCAACGGTCACTAATCACCTTTGACCATTACTAATCACATTGATGTTGCGATTGCACTTATGGAATAACTTTTCGGAAATTTGGTCAAAACAAGTACTTATTTGTTCAAATAAAAAAAAGTAAAATAAATTTAATCAAATAAAAATAATAAATTGCATGATAATTTATACAAAAAAGTAAACTTGCATATTTTCTTTTAAAACAAATTAATGCGATTAAACACTAAAAAAGAAAATATAAAAAATTATCAAAGTTAACGAAATCGGATGTTTTGTAACAGATTTTGCTATGAAATTTTTAAAAGTAAAACCTTGTTGCTAATATTTGGAAAAAACTTTAAAAAGCATTACCACAAGCATTTCGCGTAATACTACTATGTAAAATTCTCTTATACTGAACTATTTTACTAATATTTATTTTATTGTGATTCATGTTGTGGATTTCATATTAATTATTAATATTTTGGCATTAATTGCTGAACAAGTCGAATACATCCATTCGGTGTAATCAATATTACCTTAAATTTGTTGAAGAACATAATCTTTATAAAGCAAGATATATTTCTTACATAAGAAGCCAAAGACTTGGTGAATCAAATCAAATCTTCAAAAGAGTAAACATTTACACCTATAACATCCTTTTTTTTAGACATGCAATACATTTATAACTTTAAACTCTATACAATGTATGGTATTTGATTTCGTTCAAAATTCATTAATCACATCAATTTATGCATAACCAAAAAAAAAAAAAAATCATTTGTATGACCATTAACGAAGTACTTCTATAAGATATTATATACTTTGCCATGCCATGGTGGATTCATTACCCCAAACCACTTCCTAATTAACTCCTTCATTCTCACATCTATTACTTCACAAAACATTTGAGGCCACCCATTTGGTTCAACCGGCTCAAACCCTAACCCGGGTGCTCTATCATTTGACATTGGGTTAAAATTTTTCTGCCAATCTATAACATAAGCAGACACTCGTCTTCTAAATTTAGCCTTAAACTCTGGCCAAGCTTGATACTTATAGTGATTTACAATAGCTTGATTAGTATCAATTTGAACCGTTTTATACCCATCTTTTATCTTAAAATGATGCACCACATTTAAAAGTGAATGATCCACACTAGGAAGGTAAACAATAGACTTGTGCCTTTGATCCATTCTTCTTCTACATGTGTACCCTTGAGTAACCCCTTCAATTGGGTGTGCCGTTTGGTTCGATGGACCAAATTCATTACAACGAATTGAGACCTGACCAACTCGATCCAAAATAGCATCACTAGGTAACAACGACCTCAACATATGCGGTTTAGCTTGAGAAGACTCAAGCCACATAGACGAGAAAAAAAACTCGTCGATATCCATATACGCAGCCCAATCACATAATCGGCTCGCATATAATGCACAATGAGAAAATCCTGCCTCTTGAGACTTAGGCCAAACCCAATAAACAATCCTAACATCAAACCCATCATTCCTCAAACCATGAACTTGAGCATGTAAATCATCAATACTGTCATTATCATACAGAATAAACTTTTCCACACCAATTTTTGAATGAAACATAACCCACTCTCTCAAAAATTTTCCCACATTATACACCATGGTACAAGCGCATAATAGCGACTTTGTCTCCTCTTTCATCATCGTACCCTTAACATCTGCTACATACTTCGCAACACTTGGCATAACCACAACCCTCTGATCTCTTTCCAAAATTTCAATACTAACTCTAATCGGACGGCTTCCGTTAATTTCCGGGCGAGGACATCGGAAAACCTCTTGTATTGACGAACTGACGGGAGTCCTAACAGCCGTTAAAATATCATCACCAAATACACAACGGAAATCTGACGGAGCTCTATTAACTCCTTGACGGTTATTAATCCCTTTAACAAACAAAACAACGTCGTCTGCAGTTGTATATGAATCGTATAAGATGAAGTTCCACCGTAAGAGATGTTTTGCAGGAAATTGATGATCATATACGACGTCGTTTTCTCTCCCCTCGATTTGAACCAAATTCGGTTGAAAAAACGGCAGTTTTCGTCGACAACTGACCGGGAATTCGCATTTAAAAGCAAACCCATTATTATATGACAAATACCCAGAAAAACTAGCCCTAATTTTTGCATTATTAGGGTAAATACAGAAAATATTATTGTTGTTGAGTAGCGGAATTAGGTTCATTTCATATGGCACGATTACCAAAACTTCCCAATCTGGAATCAAAATCGATTCGGATGGAATTCGAAGGTTTAATGGCGGAGGAGAGACAATATCAGAGGAAATAGGAACTAAGATCGACTGTGATGAAATTTTCAGCTGTGAAGTTGGGTATAATGGAGGAAGAAAAACAAAATCAGGAGAGATAGGAGATTGATGGGCATAATGGTATATATGATGCGAAAGAATAACGAAAGAAGCTAGAGTGAAAATGATGATGCAGATATTTTGTTTCGATTTTGCTGCCATTATTGAAGAGCTTTATTTCTGGGGACTGGGTATTTGTGGGTGGTTATGGATTAAATAGCAGAGGAAAAAGAAGATGATGGGATGAAATGTGGAAATGGGTGGGTTGGTTTTAAATTGCGGGAGAATTTAAAAGAAATCTTTAGTTTCTATATAAGTTTCCTTTTTCTTTTTAAAAATATTTTTTCAATTAGTTTTTGTAAGCTAACGATGTGCTTAGCTAGGTTGCACTAAAAGGGACATGAACATGGACACGGACACGGATACAGATACGATACGGGTACGAGAAAACGCCAACTTAAAAATGGCGGACACGGGGACACGAAAATGGTAATATAATAAATATATCAAATTAAAGATAATTTTACAATCTTTCATTTGATATTTGTAAATAAACACTTTAAAAACATAAAACTCATATAAAATGCAAATAAGTAATGGACCCTCCATTACATTTTAAGTAAATGGCCTTATTAAAAAAATTACTAATAATTTTAAATGATCACTTTTCAAGTCTTAAAAATGATCAATTTTATCATTAAATTAATCACTTAAAATTTTAAAATGATCGCTCTCATCCAAAACGAGTTTATTTTTTTTTTGGGACGGAGAGGCCATAGAGTAAGAATAGAATTTAAGCGGCGCATTTGTAAAGACCTGGGGGGAACTTCTATGTCCAAAACCACCATTAACGACAGTATGTTTTCTTCATCCTCCTCTCTTGTATTTTCTTATGCTCTCTTGTTAGGGAAATGAGAGGGAAGGGAATTCGAGTATCAGTGCAGTATCTCTATTCTGATGTTCAGAATTACAATTTTTTTTTATTTTTTTTTAAAAAAACGTGTCCTTGACTCTTGCCGTGTCCTTGCCGTGTCCGTGTGTCCGGAAAAATATTAAAATATTGGACACTTCATTTGGCGGGTCGGACACGGATTTTCGCGTGTCCGTGTTCGACACGTGTCCGACACGCGACACGCCTGTTCAGTGCCGTGTCCGTGTATCACAGGTGCTTAGTGGAGATGTAGCATTTAAATGGTTGTTATTGGTTTAATAATAATAAATTATAAATTATCAGTTTAAAAAAATATTGGTGTTCGATAAAATACAGTTTATGTATTTAAAAAAAAATCCGCAGTTTGTGTATATTTATTAAATTATTTTAGAAATTCATATAATGTACGGTGTTTTAGCATCATATATAAACATATATGATATTAAAAAAATAAAGTCACAGATATTATACAGTAGAAATACTGAATTTTACAATTATGTGTATAAATTAACTTTGTAATTTTGAAAATTTACTCAATTTAACTATAAATAAATATTAGTCAAAGATACTTTAATGCTGAAGATATTGGTTAAGATCAAATGTCACGTCATTTTTCTTTAGTTAATAAATGAATTTTATTTGACAACTCTCTTTAGTTGTGAGACTTGGAATTTTCCAAGCTCTTTACTTATAATATATGATAGTAACTCAAAAATGATTAATCAAGAAAAGATAATTACTTATCTTTTAAACATCATTATGGTGTGGAAATCCACGGTACACCAAGTAAGGATTTGAGTTATACCAACTAGGGATTTAATATATTTAAAGTAGGTATTTGGGGTATCAAGTAGGAATTTAAAGTATATCAGTAAATCTTTGGGGTTGTTAAGTAAAGATTTAAGGTACATCAAGTAGGGATTTGAGATATACCAAGCAAATATTTGGTTTAAACTAAGTATGTATTTGGAGTTGTCAAATAGGTGTTTGACGTATACCAAGATGGTATTTAAAATATCCAATTACATATTTAGGATATATCCATTTTTTGAACAATTGTATTCTAATAGGCAATAGTTACATAAACTCTATTTTTTTTCTAAATAATACTCTCTTCGTTTCCAATTTTTCTTTCCGTTTAGAATAATCTATTTTGGAGAGAAAATTTTGATTAAGATTTTTAAAACATATATAGATGATAAAATACATTCATGTGAGATCTCGTTAGATTCTGTTAGAATAATATATTTCATTTAATAGAATATCTTGCAATATGATTGAGTAGAATATTATGTGAATATTTAGTTTCCTAAACTATAGATTATATCTTTGTATATAATATCATTCCAATCTAATGAGTAGGCAACCATTCAACCAAATTATTCTTTCATGGTATCATTTGCCTAGGTTTCTTGCTTCCCACTTCTTCCTCTTCCACCACCCTTGTCGCCACTCCTCCTCCTTTTTATTATTTCCTCAATGGCCTCTCCCACAAAAATTCATCCCGCAACTTTGGTTACTAACATTAAAACAAGCGTGCCTATCCAACTTGATGAAGATGGGTCCAATTTTCATACTTAGGTCACTTTATTTAAGCTTCATTGTAGAGCTCACCTTGTGGATTCTCACATTCTTCCAGATGACTCCTCTAAAGTATTAGTTTCTAAAGATTCCGAATGGCAACGTCTTAATGACATTGTTCGCACATGGATTTATGGCTCCATTGACTAGTTCGAAAAAACGTATCTGCTGTGTATCATTTGTTGCGGTTTTATTTAGATGCAGCATTAAATAGCAAAAAAACAAAACGAAAAAAAATATCAAATGCTGCAGTTTCACTAATGCCCGCAGCAAATAAGTTGTTATATTCTGCTGTTTTCCCATTGCCCGCAGCAAGATTCACTGTATATGCTGCGGTTCTTCTTAGCTCGCAGCAAATAAGCATTAAAACATCCCGCCTTTTAACGTTATACCCTTAAACCCACATGAAGAATTTTCATAAAACACTCGAAAACGGCTGCTACTGTTTCATAAAACATCTTCTTCTTCACGCTGCTACGTACTGTGTTCTTCTTCAAGTTCCATTGTCTTCTTCAAGTGCCATTGTCTTCTTCAATTTCGCAAACTGTCTTCTTGTTCAACCCACGAACACACTGCTACTGTCTTATTGTTCTAGTTCATTCTTCTTCTTCAAGTTCCTTCTTCTTGTTCAAGTTCTTTAAACCCACTCGAAAAACCCACGAGCATTTCAAAATAAACCCACCATTTTCATTCCTTCCTTCAAAAACCCACAATTGTTGCTTCCTTCAAAAACCCACAAAATAAGCGCTTATTCTTGTTCTTCGTCGAGGTATTATTTTTTCAAGCTTAAATTTAAGTTCTTCAAATTTCATTATGTTTTGGGGAATTAATTTATTTTATACTAATTTTGAATTTGTTTTTCATTGTAGGTTGCATAATCAAATTTAAAAATAACATTATCATATCTATTTACCAAGGTATGTATTGTATATTTGAATGTGAATAATTTACTTGTGTATGTACTTGTATGTATGTAGTTGTATATTATTAGTTTCTTAATTATTTTGATTTATGTGTATTTGGTTAAAGAAAAAAGGTTTTTTTTGGTTATGTATGTTTTGTAATTAAAATATACATAATTTGAATACTTTAAATAGTATAAAGGTTATATAGGGTTAAACAGGGTCAATTTTGGTTAATTAATTTTCCTTCATGCCAAGTTTCATTAATTTTGTTTCATGGGATAAGTATATATGTTAAAAGTTCTGTATTAATTTTGTTTTGAGTTAATTAATCACACTAATTAGGATGACAAAAGATTTTTCTTGGATGTATGGAAGCATTGAATCGTCAGAATTTATTGATGGCGTCTTAGAATTTTGTAGTATTGTGGTTGAACATCAAGTTAGGATGGGGGGAGTTGGTTTTTATTGCCCATGTGTCACTTGTGGCAATATATCAAAGGTAGATAGTGTCGATATTTTTAGGGAGCACATACTTCGACGTGGGTTTAGGCCTCAATATCATGTTTGGGTTTGGCATGGTGAGGAGGGAGTTTACAAAGAGAAAAGTGTTGTTGAGGACGTCAATAATGTGGCTGATGTTAATGAGGATGCAGTAGATCATGTTGATGGGTATGAGACAGATGAAGAGAATGTCGATGAGGATGTGGATCGTGTTGATGAGATGATGGAGGGAGTCGATGATGAGTTAGGAAAACTTCCTCGTGTTTTTGACTTGTTGACAAAGTCTTAGAGTACCAGAAGATTTATGCGTGTCTGAATGATTGTGTATTGTATCGGAATGAAAACGAGAACTTAGAAGAGTATCCTAGGTGTGGGTTATCGCGCTACAAGCGTAAAGGGGCTCGGGATGCTAAAGGGCCCCCGTCTAAGGTATAATGGTATCTTCCAATGATACCTAGATTCAAGCGCTTGTTTTCTATAAAGAAAGATGCGTTAAATTTGAGGTGGCATGCAGATAGGGTGAAGAAAGGTCACTTGCTCACACATCCATCTGATTCTCCATAATGGAAGAGTATTGATAGGTTACATAAGACTTTTGGGGATGGAGTTTGTAATTTAAGGCTCAGACTGTGTACGGATGGAATGAACCCATTCGACAATCTTAGTTCTCAATATAATACTTGGCCGGTACTGTTAGTGATCTATAATTTACCACCTTTGTTGTGTATGAAGCGTAAGTACATTATGCTTTCGCTTCTTATCTCGGGTCCTAAACAACCTGACAATGACATAGATGTATATCTTGCACCTCTCGTTGAGGATTTGAGAAAGATGTGAGATGAAGGCATTTCCGTGTTTGAAGCATATGCTAATGAGGAGTTCACCTTGCGTGCAATGCTTTTATGCACCGTTAATGATTTTCCGGCATATGGCAACTTATCGGGGTATAAGAACAAAGGGAAGAAAGCATGCCCAATATGTATCGATGACATGGAATCCACATGGATTCCTAAGTGCAAACACGTATTCATGCACCATCGAAAGTTCCTCCCACGAGATCACCAATATCGTAAGAAGAAGAAGATGTTCAACGGAGAGGTTAAGTGTGTAGCTCGTCGACGGTTGACTGGTTATGAGGTTTATGAACAGGTTAAGGGAGTTGAGACTGTATTTGGTAAAACAGGGCAAGTGCAAGGGGGTGAAGACTGATTATGAAAAAAAGAATCAATCTTTTGGAAGCTTCCATATTGGAGAGATCTACAGGTTAGGCATTTTCTTAACGTTATGCATATAGAGAAAAATGTATGTGAGTCCATACTCGGGACTCTCATGAACATTCCGGGTAAGACAAAGGATGTTAGGGCCGTGCGAGACTGGTTTGAATGTAAGCTTCTTCGTCCGGAGTTGTGGGCACATGTTAAGGTGAGTAAGAAAAGAAATAGAGCTGATGAAGTTGGTGGCAGTAACAAGGGAAAGGGCGGTAAGAAGAAGATGAGTAATGACAAAGTTTATTTGCCTCCAGCTTGCTACACATTGTCCAAAGCAGAGAAACGGACATTTTATGAGTCTTTGTATGGCATTAAGGTTCCGTTTGGGTACTCATCTAACATTAAGAGATTTGTGACCCTAAATGATGAGCTGAAGTTGGGAAGCATGAAATCTCACGATTGGCATGTAATGATGCAAGTGTTCTTACCAATTGCAATTCGTGGAATACTGCCTAAACATGTGAGATATGCTATTACCGAGCTATGTTCGTTCTTCAACACAATTTGTAGTAAAGTTCTTGATCCCTTTAAACTTGATGCTCTTCAAGTCGACGTGATTGTAACTTTATGCAAGTTTGAGATGTATTTTCCACCTTCTTTCTTTGACATAATGGTTCATCTTATTGTCCATCTCGTTCGTGAAAACAAGTTTTTGGGTCCAGTTTTTTTAAGGTGGTGTTATGCTTTTGAAAGACACATGGGTGTTTTACAAAACAAGGTAAGGAATCCAGGACAACCCAAGAGGACTATGATTCAAGGCACTGTGAGCGATGAGATTAGTAACTTTATAGCCGAGTATTTAGCCATTGCAAAGCCTATTGGACTTCCCACCTCTCGACATGAACGAAGGCTTGAGGGAAACGGAACAATTGGCTCCAAATCAATCACACCTCCTCGAGACAGTCTTCTACAAGCACACTTGTATGTGTTGCATCATATTCCTGAAGTCCATCCTTGTAAAGGGGATAGGGGATTGATGCAGTTACATAACAAGACGTTTATTGATTGGTTTCATAATCGAGTAATAAGTGAAGAACTCAAGGTTGTATCAGAAATTGTTAAGTGCTTAGCTTTTGGTCCTCGTGATGATTTCAACAAATATGAAAGTTGCGATGTCAATGGCTTCACATTTTGGATTGAGGGTCAAGATAAGAAGTCATCTTATCTACAGAATAGTGGGGTTTCTATTTTGGCGTCATCTACATTTTACGCGAGTGCCAAGGATCAAGTGTTGGTTGATGCTAAATTTGTATACTACGGGCGGGTACATGAAATATGGGAGCTTGACTACTCTACTTTCACAAATGGTCTTTTCAAATGTAAGTGGGTAGATAATAATCGACAATGCATAAAAAATGACGACCTTATTTGGCACTTAAAATAGCTCAAACTTGGTTTGTTTTGCATGAAACTTTGCACACAACACTATTTGGTATATATTATTGTGTTGAAGTGGTTAGAATTGTAAATCATAGTCATATTCTTAACATTACTTGGCAATTTGCGATTTTAAGGTTTTTTTAAAGCTTTTTTGGCACTTTCGCGCATAAAGTAGCTCAAACTTGGTTTGTTTTGCATGAAACATTGCACACAACACTATTTGGTATATATTATTGTGTTGAAGTGGTTAGAATTAAAAGTCATAGTCATATTCCTAATATTACTTGGTGAGTTGCGATTTTAAGGTTTTTTTATGCTTTTTTGGCACTTTTGCACACAACACTATTTTGTTAGAATTGAATTTACGTTCCTATGTTCTAATATATTTCTATTCATTCTCTTTCAGGTACTGATATACACTGCATTTTTTCAGAGACAAAATTTTCCTCGAGATTGAGACCTCGGATAATGAGCATCATAGTTATAACATTGAAGAGGACCAAATTGTTAGATACGAGTGTATGGCTGAAGACGCTCCACCACTTAACAATGATTATGACACTGAAGACGCCCCACTAACGGATGCTCCCACTACCACTAAGAAAAGAAAAGGGCGAGGTCCTACGAAAAACCTCAAAGTGACAGAACCCATGCATTTGGAATACAATGCATTGGGTCAACCTTGAGGAAAATGGCGTAGGCAATATGGAAAACAAGTGGGCCTATGTATCCGCAAGATTTTCATATTGTACGCATGGAACGAGGTTCCAGAGAGTTTGAAGAACTCTCTATGGAATGATACTTTGGTAAGCAACTTTACTATTTTTATTCATTTAGTTTCATATTAAAATTAATTTAATTGACACTAATAAATATAATTTTTTTTGGTAGAATCTTTTTCACATCGAGAACGATGAGGAGAAGAAGAATGTGTATCTTTCAGCTATTGCTGAAAGATTCAGAGATTTCAAATCCAAGCTAGTAACTGGCTGGATCACGAAGAAGCGTGCCCGTACGACCAAAAAGGTCAAAAAGGGAAACGAAGGTGGAGAGCAAGCACCTTCGAAGATGCCCTACGAAATATGGGGTCACATTCTAAAGAATGAATGGGAGACTTTTGTTGCCAAAAGAACAACTCCCATTGAAGTTGTAAGTATTCCATATTATATTATAGCTTTGTACTTCTTTTGATTCAATCATTAAACTAATATATGACATTTGATTTTTATTGATTAATTAGGAATAGCGTGGTAAAGCATCTAAATCAGCAGGCAAAAGGAAGTTTTACCATCGCTTGGGCCCAAAAACGTACGATGAGGTTCAAAAAAAGTGGGTGGATGCAGGTTTATACCCCAATCAAAGTCTAGCCACGCCCTTATCTACGACTACCTCCGCCTCCGTGAATACTCCTGCTGGAGATCGGGTGCAAGATTGGTATTGCGGGCTTCATTCCCGACATGCAAGTGGTAAATTTACCATTACTGATCCGGGAACGAAGAAGGTTGCTGATGCTGTGGTGAGTTTTAAAATTGTATTCTTGATTTGTTTTGTATTTTTTGGCTTTTATTTTGCTTATACTAATTGTTATATATGTCACTTTTTATTTGAACAGATGGGCTGGAAGGAAAAGAAGCTACGAGGGAGTTCACCCTAAGAGGCAATGTTGATGAATTGTATATGGTCTTAGGGAAAGACCGTAGAGGGTGGGTAGTCGGAAAAGGAGGTGTCCGCGTGGGGTTAAAGAAGGCATTCGACAAATAGTGTGTGGCTATTCAATCCTAAATGATGCCACTTGATGAAGTAGCAACCCTCTGAGCAGAAATTACGAAGGACGTTCTCGCCAAAGTGGCACTCATGTTGCAGAAGATGGGAGCACCCACTGTTGACTTTGCAAACCTGATTGTCAAGGATCAGCAAAGTCAACATGGGGATCCTAACGCTTCGGTCGAGCCAACACCCGAGCCCATTACCCCCGTAGCACCCCAGCCCATTACTACCCCTGAAGGGAAAAATCCCACACCGAAGACCATGAACTCCGTTGCTCAAAATCCGGAGCCAACTCCCGAGCCAGTGGTACAAGTACATATTTTTTAAATATGTAAGCACTTATTAATTTAAATTGCAACGTGTTTTAATATTTTATTATGATGCTTATTATACTAAACGACACAATTTTCAGGAGGCGACTCCTTGTTCTCTTTTGCTGCCTCAGTTAGGTGTTGCTAGTGATGGCGACTTAACTGAGGTTGCATATGGTGTGGTACAGCCAACCAAAGAGGGCCAAACAGTGCATTCGATGCCTGTTACAAGTGGCCACATCAGTGTGACCGTGGAAAATATTCTAAAGGGGTTTGAAGATTTCTCACTCCCGGTTCCAATGCTAGAATGGAGCCTTAAGAAACTATCAGACGCTCTAGGTAGTTTCGTCACATGGCCATATGCTTGGGTCCGATTCACTACCATGGTAATAATCATTTGTATCTTATTTATTTTTATTTTTTTAACTGCATGCTTACACTAATTTAATTGTATAAATTGAAATAGCAAAAGAGTCCAAAGGGCTCTAGGAGAAATATCGGTTCCTCATCAAAGGTGTCGACTGGGTCAAAGTCGATGGCAATCACACCAATTTTGACTGATAAGGAGCTAAAAGATCTCTCTCAAGATTGCAAATGGCTGCACACATGTGCATCTCGCCTGCGTGAGGAGGACCTAATTGTTCTAACCCTGCAGAAGGAACAATTCTGCTTTGTTGAGAGCCCATTTGTAATTATTGGTCCTAGTGACATTGGACAATTTTTGAGAGAAGAAATGTTGAATGTAGCTCTTATCCATGTCTACATGAGGTGATGTTCATTATCTTACAATTTAGGCATTATTGCTTAATTGTATTAACAACCGAATTGCTTACAAAATTTTCTTATTCGTGAGTTTAGTGCGGCTTACGAGGAGCTAAATTCTTGCGAACCTCTAATAAAAATTGGATGGTATTGTCCTGAGTCGATTTCGGGTACTAAAAGCGTAAATGATCCAGATGACGTCAAAGCATACATTGAGACTGCGTTGAATAATTCCCTTGCATCTAAACACACGTTCATTCTGGCTCCATATGTGGAAGAGTAAGTTTTATTTTTTGAAATGAACTTATCTTTTGATTTTTAAGTTCACATAATCTCTAATTAGTTGATATTAAATTTGCGTTTGTAGTTTCCATTGGATACTTTTGGTCATATGTACTTTAACGAACACCGTGCATGTCTTCAACTCATTACAAAAACCTCAAAATCTGCCTCGCAACACAAAATTCAAAGCCTTGTTGAATGTGTACGTAATTTTATAAAATTTTACCAATTTTCATTTAATTAAGTGTTATATATATAAATAGTATTACATTAATATTATTACATGTATTTATATATAAATAGTTATACTTTTCCCATGCATTTAAGCACAATGAAGAAAGTGCGTGGAGAAATGGGATCTATATCCAGAGCCACATTTCCGAAATGGATAGCAGTAAAGTTACAAAACACTATTCGATTTTATGGGTTTTTAAGCTTTTTTTGAATTTTCGCGCATAAAGTAGCTCAAACTTGATTTGTTTTGCACGAAACTTGGCACACAACACTTTTTGGTATATATATTGTGTTGAAGTGGTTAGAATTGAAAATAATAGTCATATGCTAGAAATTACATGCTAAGTTGCGATTTTATGGGTTTTTATGCTTTTTTGGCACTTTCGCGCATAAAGTAGCTCAAACTTGGTTTGTTTTGCACGAAACTTGGCACACAACACTATTTGGTATATATTATTGTGTTGAAATGGTTAGAATTGAAAATAATAGTCATATGCTAGAAATTACGTGCTAAGTTGCGATTTTATGGGTTTTAAAGCTTTTTTGGCACTAACATCTATTTTCTCTTAGTGCTTTCGACAAGATGATAATACCGTTGATTGCGGCTACTACACTCTCAAATACATGGACGATATCTTACAATCCGTGAAGGAGGTTGGAGTCAAAAACATTAACGCCGTAAGTATTTGCTACGTTCTTAAATTATAATATTATATATTTACTATTGGTAAAATCTTATAATGTTATGTATCATTTAATTTAATATTATATTATAGGTTTTATACGACATTGCAAGGGAAACACGTCCTTTGAGAAATGGAGAAATGCGCCAATTAAAAGACAAGATTGCCGCGTATCTTGCTAATTTTTGTTCTTGGTAAATAATGTAATTAGTTTAGATTTAGGACTTTAATTTGTATATGTACATATTATTATATATACGATCGAGAGTTTACAAAGAGATTATTGGTGATAATTGATGATTATCATTGGATTATTGGATTAATCATTGTTTACATTGTACATTATTAGATTATTTATTAGTGTTAACCAAGAAAAGCATATATATATATATATATATATATATATATATATATATATATATATATATATATATATATATATATATATATATATATATATATATCACTAGTGAAAAAACCTTATTTGCTGCGGTTTTTTGGCCATAATATGCTGCGGTTTTGGCCCGCAGCAATAGTGATAGCAGTAAATGGCCTATTTTAAATGCTGCAGTTTAAAACCGCAGCAAATAAAAGGCTATTTGCTGCGGTCTTCTTAAAAGTCGCAGCAAATAGTGTGTGACTATTTGCTGCGGTTTTTAAGAAGCCCGCTACAAATAATATTTTTTTTTTTGGTTTTTTGCTGGCTCAGGAGGCTTTCCACTTGCCGCGGAGATTTAGGCGAGGCGCGGAGTTGGGTATGTCTGCCTTCAAATTTATTCTGCACTTTTTTATTTAATTTTTTTTTGCCTTTTTCGTTTAATAGTATTAAATAATCCAATTATGTACAATGTAATAAACAATGATTAATCCAATGATAATCACCAATTAACTCCTATAATCACCAATAATCTCTTTGTAAACTCTCGATCGTATATATAATATAATAATATGTACATATACAAATTAAAGTCCTAATAAATCAAAAGGTGCTTTTAAACTTGACACAATTACTTTTAAACTTACTCTATTCATAAAAATAATGAATACTTGACTCCAAAAAGAGTGTCACACATCAAAAGCTCTCGGTTTTTGAGATTCAATCCTACATATTTCATATAGAAAGCAGCTTGCGAAAATGAATAGTGGATTCGAGTTGAGAATTTTTGTCCTTCGAATAAACATCGACATGACAAACTATCAATTTGCAAATCCAACGAAACACAAATAAGCATTAAACTCATCCAAAAACATAATTAATTAACATTGTAGAAGTATATTAGAATACCAACTTAATCCTAAAAATAGAAAATGAATAATACATTATCAACAATCAATCACCAAGGAACTTGATCATTCACAAACATCGCGTTCAATCTTAAATATTTATAAACATAAAAATAATGACACAAAAGCAACAAACCTTTTGAACCTGATTGAAGCTAAAAGAATTGTTCAATAATTAAAAGATATTTTCTTGTATTTTATAAGTAATGTATATAAATCTCATTTCATTCTGAGGTTCTTTAAATCTCTTCAGTTTCTTAGCCGATTTTCGATAAGCAAAAGCCACTATCCTACTTCCCAATTTCTACTTCACACTGATAATAAAGCAAAGCAGGTTTAATACCAGCAAAAATTATCATCACCAAATAAAGATTGATAATCAAATTACATGATTACAATCTTACATGATGTCGTTTACAAGAACAACTACCCATTGAACTATTGATACCACATACATAATTAATTATTCACATTCAAATATACAACTACATATATACATAAGTAAATTATTCACATTCAATCCACCCAAAAAATCCTAATTAATTAAAATTATTCTCATTCAAATATTCAAGTACATACATAAGTAAATTATTCACATTCAAATATAAAATACATACCTTGGTAATGGGATATGATCACTTTGTTTCTACAATAA